>NC_069378.1:48804230-49109038 GCF_021730395.1 Mercenaria mercenaria
TATTGAAAATCATGTTTATTATATTCTTGATTTACCCCTTACCCTGTTAACTCTCTATTATTATACTCTTGCTTTACCCCTTACCTTGTTAAATTTCTATTATTATACTCTTGCTTTACCTCTTACCCTGTTAAATTTCTATTATTATACTCTTGCTTTACCCCTTACCCTGTTAAATTTCTATTATTATACTTTTGCTTTACTCATTACCCTGTTAACTCTCTATCATTATACTCTTGCTTTACCCCTTACCCTGTTAAATTTCTATTATTATACTCTTGCTTTACCCCTTACCATGTTAAATTTCTACTATTATACTCTTTTAGCTTACCCCTTGCCCTGTTAAATTTCTATTATTATACTATTGCTTTACTCGTTACCCTATTAAATTTCTATTATTATACTCTTTTGGCTTACCTCTTGCCCTGTTACATTTCTATTATCATATTCTTGCTTTACCCCTTACCCTGTTACATTTCTATTATTATATTCTTGCTTTACCCCTTACCCTGTTACATTTCTATTATTATATTCTTGCTTTACCCCTTACCCTGTTACATTTCTATTATTATATTCTTGCTTTACCCCTTACCCTGTTACATTTCTATTATTATATTCTTGCTTTACCCCTTACCCTGTTACATTTCTATTATTATATTCTTGCTTTACCCCTTACCCTGTTAACTTGCTATTATTATTCTCTTATTTACCCCTTATACCCTGTTAAATTTCTATTATTATACCATTGCTTTACCCCATAAAATGTTAAATTTCTATTATTTTTCTATTTCTTCTTTATTATGAACTTGTCCGTCTTTAAGTACACGGAAGGTGAACAGAATATGACTTATAAGACAAAAATAACCAGAAGGCGAAGTGTCCTTACAGATGAGGCTTATGGATGATGATGATGTGTTTGAAATACCTATTCTCTTAGGAGAGTGTATCTGAATGAAATGACAATTGAGCCGTGCCGTGAGAAAATCAACATAGTGGGTTTGCGACCAGCATGGATCCAGACCAGCCTGCGCATCCGCGCAGTCTGGTCAGGACTCATGCTGTTCGCTAACAGTTTCTCTAATTGCAATAGGCTTTGAAAGCGAGCGGCATGGACCCTGACCAGACTGCGCGGATGCGCTGGCTGATCTGGATCCGTGCTGGTCGCAAACCCACTATGTTGGTTTTCTCATGGCATGGCTCAATTGGGATTTATTGGGATTTAAGTTCATTTGAGGATGTGAACAAACCATTTCACCGAAACGGGTCGTTTTAATATCCTTGCAATCTTTTACAGTACACCACTATTTAAAGTGAAAAGTCTACGGCTCATTACAGGCGTACAGGCATAAAGAAATATGAACCGTACCATTAGAAAACCAATATAGTGCATTTGCGACCAGCATGGATCCAGACCAGCCTGCTGTTCCCTTTCAAAGCCTACTGGAATAATGTTAGAGAAACCGTTAGCGAACAGCATGGATCCTGACCAGAAGTCTGGATCTATGCTGCGACGGTCGCAAATGCACTATGTTGGTTTTCTCATGGTGCGGCTCAATTATGCTTTTTTGTGTTTGATGCGAATCCGATAGGAAATGCCAGTGTTACTTCTGTACTTCAACTTAAACTGAGTCCATTATGGGAACAAATGACAGTGAAAATTCTTTTTTAGCAGTACAAATGAGTTTTAGGCGAAAATATTCAGTCATCCCAAACTCATCAGGATATTTCAAACGGCAACTGGAATTTAATACTGGTCTAAGCAAATCATAATACCTTTTAAATAATTCTTAATTTTGTTTTTAGAAATACGACCAATTTTGTTTTTAAACTCTTGATCGTACAACCTATAAGAGAGTCTTAGACGTAACTTTTAAAGTGAATTCACCGGTTTATACTTTTCACATTTCTGATCATTAAAATGAAGCATTAAATCTCACAAGTTTTGATAGAATGAAACTGTTGTAAAAATATAATTGAAGGTCTGTACCTCACATTTCTCTGTTTCGTTTTTCTTCTGTTCCGGTTCCTGTAATTTAGATGTTGGCATGGATCTTTTCATTACGTCCAATGTATTTATAGTTTTTAAAATAGTTCGATCACAGTAACATTCCCCTCTGTTAATAATAAAAATAAAATAATTAGCAGTACATAAAAGTATTAAAGCGCAGAAACACATATAGTATTTAGAATTTAAAGCCATGTTAATGTTTACTGTTGAAAGATCATAAAAAAATCTAATCCAATAATAGTCAAAATACTACACGATATAGTTTGTTCTGTGTAATTTGATTCCGTAAGGTAACGTTAATGATAATAAAAATCGATACCCTACAAAAGGTTTAAATATAATAACGTCAATTTTCTATCTACTGTCAGGTTTAAGTGTTTACTATTGATCAATGTACAATATACTGTCTACAACAAGGAGGAATAAAAAATAGATCGATTATTAATTTACAAATCAGACAAAATGTAATGTATCGGATGAAACATCCCCCCCCCCCCCCCCTCCCCCCACCCCTCAGGGATTTAGCGAGTGAGATTACGACAGATTACGCAGCAAGGATAAGGAGTTCGTTCCATTTCTTCCGAGCAGAATAAAGCGAATACTGAAGTTAAAGTTTAAAACACATGCTTTGTCAGAACAGAACAGAACCGAACAGAACAAAACAAAACTTTATTGTATACATTAAAAATAGTGTTTCAAATATTATCTTAAAACACAAGCTTTGCCTTAGTGTTCAAGCTGATATGGTCTTATATTTGAGTAGGTTCATGTGTTAAAACACAATACATTTTTATATTTACTCCCTTTCACAACCGACTCCTTACAAAATGTTCATATATTGTAAATTTTCTATTAACTGTTGTATACCTGTTCAAGGCCAGGGATGATGAAAGAGTCGTACACAAGCAGGAATAGTGAAGTATCCTATTGCCGTTAGTCACTTAAACATACACCACGCGAATCTTTTACTATATTTATATTTCATCTTTATTTAGTAACTTTAAAAGTAAATAAATCATTTGTTGAACACAATGCCATAGAAAACTCCATTAAAATTTAATTAAGCCACATACTTGTGTCACGGTATGGACTTAGTCACACTGGGGGAGAATATGCTTTAAAAGACATCCTGCTGCTATTTTCCTTTTTGTTAGCTTTTTACATGTTTTATTCTTGAACAGTTCGACCTACCGTGCTCTGATAACGATCAGTCCTTCGGGGTTCTGTAGATGTTATAACAAGAAAAGCTATGCGTTATCCCTGCAAAGCTTATTTTTATAATTAGACAGCTTAAAAGCATTTGATGAGTATTTTCTACATTTAAATTTAAAAGTTACTAAATCAGGATGAAATATAAATATGATAAAAGATACGCGTGGTGTATGTTTAAGTGACTAACCGCAATAGGATACTTCAGCCGTAATTTGAGCCGTTAATAACCATACCACGGTGTGGTATTGTATCTGGTACACCAAACTGGTCTACAATTTAATACAATTCAGGGGCCATTTACGCATTTGGTACGTTTTCTAAATAAAATAGATGTACTTTACAGGCATATATATTCAACTGGTTATTTATGTCGTTTATAGAACTAAGGATTCCTGCTTACGAGTAATTATTGTATAAAATGGATATGTGCTTGAATCGATTTTCCTAGCTCCGTGTAGACAGCCGGGTCTAAAATCTTACCTGAGGTAACGGAAGTCAGACGAAATGGAAACGGTCATCCATCCATCCACATTCAGCTCAAATTTGCGAAAAAGGTAAACGGTTAAGAGACACTTTTCTTTTCACCATTATTGTCGTCTGGTAACATGCTTAAAAAAATACATGTGTTTTAGGTCAGTCATTTACAGATAATACGGTACAGGTCGCGTAAGGTGTGAATTTTGGGCCATTTTTGCCTCAAAATTAAGTGTCCTGAAACCGGCGTTTTACTCATTTTTATCACAGAAGCAACAAAATCGGCAGGCTGAAAATGTCACACAATGAAGTGCTAAGTATATGCAATACATCCGCTTAAAACTTGCCTTGCATTTCTCAAAATTGGATTTTTATGATTTTTTTTCGCACTGATATCAGCGTAGATATGTGGAATTTTCAAATCTGCTGTCCCTTGCACCCATACTGCTCAAGTGTTCAAAAAAAAAGATATGTCAGCAGAGTATTTACAACTTTGACTTAAAGGAGTTCATCACAATATTTTGTGCGCAGCTCAATCGCGCAGCAAGCGATATCCACTGTAAAGTTCATAATTCGCCGCCGAAAGTGCATAATTATCGGATATGTAGCGCACTCGCGCAAAATATATCGTATGTACTGACAATATTGGCCGTGCATCCATATTTTACCTTTAAAAATGATGGTGCTTTATTGGAGGAGTAGTTGTAGGAAGTGCTCGAATCGAATACATTGTGGACAGCCAATTTGAAAGTAAACTATTTCGTCCAGTAATGATGCAGCCGACTCCAAGTCAAATAAAATTCCAGAAAATTTTAACGTAGATATATCTCCTTCAAGTTTAAATGTGACTTCCTAAAAATGTTGTTATACTTTTTGTGCCCCATCTCGTTTTTCACCTAGTAAGACCAGAGTTATGGCCCTTGATAGTCAAATTGTACATAAAGGGTCTAAACATTTTTGTCGCACGTACCTCAAAATTATATGCGCCAAGAGTCATGAAACCATACAAGAATTAAATTCAGCATGCGAAGTTGTGCACCAGTGCTTTTATTTGAGGTTTCACTCAATAAAAACAGATTTATGTCCCTTGACGTGGTCAAATATATACGTAAATGGGATGTGAAAGCTTGTGTAGCACGTATCTCAAAAAGTATTTGACCTAGAGGCATGCAACCTTAAAAGAGCATTATTCCGCATATGAGTAAGAATATTGGTTAAGGAACTGATAATAACATTGTGCAATTTGTTTTGTAAGAAAAAAAATGTTCATAATTTTTAGGTGGGTGGGGTAATGAAAAAATACTTTTGTGGGTGGAGTGAATATTTTTCAATTTTTCTTGAAAACAAGCACGGGTTGATATTATTTTTTTGGTTTAGATTTTTTTGTCTTAGTTCTAGCTTACATAATATAGAATATGGAAAAATTCTGTCCGCTAGATTTTTCATATCATTAAGAAATACTTCGTGTTTTTCTCAGTTTCAGATAGTTTCAACATCTGTCAAGAGTCATTTTTCTGAGTTAATATATCTACATGTTGACATTTTATGCATAGTTAAAGTGGTGTTATAAATTCGGATGCATAAACAGTAACATTAGAATGATACTTCGAATAAATAATTGTTTGCAGTAGTTTTATTATGACATGTATGTACTGTTTCTTCAGACAAAAATACCGATTTGGTGTTCTTAATAAACATTGAATATTGAAAAAAGAAGCACGGGTACCTACTATTTTTATTTTTTATTTTAACTTGCTATACATCAATCTATAAATATGCAAAGTTACAAAAAAAATTCTGTCCGCTAGAAATAATTGTGAAAAACATCTTTAATACACACAATGTTGCTTAGTGAAAATTGTACATTTGTACTTTCCTTGACTAAGCTGAAAATATAAACCCATAGACACAACCTTATATAAAACTTTTTACTAATTTAAATACTAGTAGTTACTGAGTGCGAAACGAGCAAAAGAAATACAATTCATAATCCTTCTTTTTATCTCTATGCATATATGGGAAAAATAATATTAATACACTGAGTAATCGTGACTCTGATTTTCTGTTATACTGTTAAACCACTGCACAAAGAGAAATATTTTTCAAACGCTGGATATTTTTACATATGAAATATACATCTTAGGCACGTTTTAGGAGATGCCAAGAAGATACATCCGGCATATTTATGTTCCAGTATTTTCCAGTTTTTAATCCATCATGGATTGAATATCATTATAGTTCAAATATTGTTTTTATCCAATTACAAGCGAGGGATTTTCAAAAAAGTAACCAACTTATTTCCATATTATATCATAACTGAAGAATTTGATCCACTTTATCATGAAGTAGTTCAAAACTAATAAGTATTCATTGTTCCGCCTACTATAGGTTTCCCACATTCAAGGAGGCGGAGCAATTACAAGAACAGGGACTGCATACAAGAAATAATGTGTATATGTAATAATAGAACCAAATATATAAATATCAAATTGTGTTTTTAGCTTTATTTTAATGCAAGCTGTACTTTCATATTTCAAGTTTGACCTTTCTGCACCTTTCACTCTATATCATTTACCTCTACTGGTCTAAATATAAACCAGGGTGCACTTACTTTGTCTTGTTTTATTTATACATGTAGTTGCTTAAATTGTACTGTTACATCATTACGAGTTAAACCTGCATATTATATTTTCACTGAATAAGAAAATAAACTTGTGTTCTACAAATTACTCGATAAGTGAGCCGTATACTATATATTTATAATAACTAAATTAAAATCTTCCAGCACTTGATCAACAACTGTTTTGCTTAAGGATGTACGAGCGTGTTTTTCAGGATATCCGCCATTTTGAAAAATGTTTCTTCGAATATTGCTTTCTAACAAAAGTTTTGCCAAAAATTAATGCTAAATAATTAAAATATGGCTAATAATGTACCATTTAACCAAATATATTATGCTTTTTGCGAAAAAAAAAATTTCACCTTTATTTTTGGCTGGCATTTGCCGAAAATTGACGTAAGATTTACAATGGGATAGGGGTAGGTAATTTCAAATATCTGTTAAAGTAGATCAGGTTTGGTTTTGATATTTTTCTGACTGATACATATAATGTTAAGCTATAAAGAAAATAAAAGTTTTCAAGATAGCACTTTATATTATCTAGAAAATATAAATTAAAACAAAAAGAACAAAAAATATCAAAATTCACCACTTTTTAACAGTTTTTTCTTAATAAATCTCTTAGATGCACGGTGACCCCAACTTTGTTTCTTTCCATTTTGAAGCATTTTTGTGTGTCATTATTGCTGCAAAATATTTTGAAAATCTTAACGTCAGAATTTTTTTTGTAGATCTAAATACGTTTTTTCCATTGAAAATAAAGTGGGTGGGGTAATTATGTCAACATGTAAAAATTAAAGAGGTTTGTTAGTGACATTTATGCTTAAATAATACTGACATCACCATAGATTCATATTAACCTGTAAGACCTGAAATTCCTATAAGATTAAATAGGATATTAAATGTTTTATAAAGTACCAACATTTTTTCAATTTTACAAAATTTCAGAAATGCGTAAACAGTGGGTGAAGAAAATACCCTATAAAATTAAAACGAGTTCGGTGACCTATGTTTTTTCTGCTCTTGTTTGTCTTAGAATCTAATGTTCTTCAAGCTCACAGGGTATGAAAAATTTCTTAACGTTAGAAAAAATTCGCTCGTACATCCTTAAGGTAAGCACTAAAATGACCTTGTATCAAGTTGTAGTAATTCTCCATCATGAGTGAAGATAAGACTAGCCAATGAATTCCAAGAGACTGGAGAAGGCGTGGTTAAGTTTACTTCAGAGAGAGCTTCTTGTTTCTTTAACCTGTCAGTAAAATGAAATGGGGCGTTTTAACTAGTATAAGTCGGTTATAGATACACGTATTGAACTTCTAATGCATTAAGTTTTGCTTCACTATACTACGCTCCGTTTTGGCAAACTTAATTGCATTAGAAGTTCCATAAATGATCTATAACCTATACTAATCAATCATCATCTTAAATATATCGCTGTTGTCACATTGTCTGTCTGTGGTGTAACAGCACGGCCGCTAAATTGCCTATTTTCGCTATATACTCCAACCTCCTTAAATAGGAAACAACTCTTGTTTTTACTTTATCCGTAGACTGTTTTCATTCAGATGATGCGGTTTACCTTCCAACATAATTCAGTTAGCTGTAACAGATGCAGATTTTAGTTTAGTTTATACTAATTTATTTAGCTCGATTGTGATGAAAGCTTTAATTAAGCTTATTTGAACCACTCTCGAGTCCGCAACCTGGAAAAACCAGTACTGGTGTCATATGAGAAGTCCTGGTCGTGACCCCAGCGGAGCTCGAACCCACGACCCCAAGGTTGAGCGACCGAAACCTTAACCACTAGACCATCGCTCCCCTTGCAGATTTTAGATTTAATGTAGGATTTTTTTATTTATTTATTTAATAAGACACAAAAGCAATCCATCGCCCATTGTGCGAACCGGTTCAGTTCAACAAGATGTGTAGACGCTTATTGACACAAGCAGAAACATCTTCTTACAAAACACTCGAATTTAATCGCTTCGTACACGTGCACGAAAGAGTTTAGACACCAGTTTTTATATAATAGCTGTTTCAGTTAATATTTCACATGTTACCGTAGACTGGATCGGTTTTCTACGAGCTTTACAACCGTTACGACCGTTTTAAATTTTCATGCTAACAAAGCAAATCATTTAAAATGTGTTTAACGTAGTATTTGAGTATTCTTGTTTACATAGTTTTGGTTTTCGCAAACTTGTTTTCCGATATAATCAAAACTGCTTTTGAGTCAACATTAAATATTGACATTTACAAATGTTTTATATCGTATTTCATAATTTTGTTAGCTAAAATATATATGTAGGCTAATATAAACATTTGTGTAGGTCGTCGTCCCTGAAATATGGCGTTCAATATTTTTTGGTTTAATGTTTCCATGAGCACTCATTTCAAAAGATACTTGTACCTATAAAATTAAACGTACATGTGTGAAGTGATACGTGCGCATATAAATACTAGTACGTAGGTGCGCGTATAGATTGAAGTGAATGCATGTAAATATATACGCAAACGTGTTGGTAAGGGGGCAAGGGACAGTAAATTTGAAAATTCCACAACTCTGCGCTGATACCAATGCGAAAAAAATCATAAAAAAATCCAGTTCTGATAAATTCAAGGCAATTTTTGAGCGAATGTCTTGCATAGACATAGCGCTTCATTAAGTGACATTTTCAGCCTGCCGATTCTGTTGCTTCGGTGATAAAAACGAGTAAAACGCAGGTTTCAGGACACTTAATTTTGAGACAAAAATGGCCCAAAATGCACACCTTGCGCGACCTGTACCGTATTATCTGCAAATGACTGACCTAAAACACATGCATATTTTTAAAGCATGTGGCCAGACGAAAATAATGGTGGGAAGAAAAGTGTCTCATAACCGTTTACTTTTTCCGCAAATTTGAGCTGAAGCTGGATGGATAGATGACCGTTTCCAATTCGTCTGACTTCCGTTACCTCAGGTAAAGTTTTAGACCCGGCCGTCTTCATGGAGCTAGGAAAATCGATACAAGCACATATTTATTTTACACAATAATCACTCGTACGCAGGAATCCTTAGTTCAATAAACATAATGAATAACCAATTGAATATATATGCCTGTAAAGTACATATGTCTATTTTATTTAAAAAACGTACCCGGGCCAAATGCGAAACTGGCCCCTGCCACTTAGTCTTGCCCTTGTGAAATTATACGTGAACGTGTTAGTAATTAGTCTTGCCTTTGTGAAATTATACGCGAACGTGTTAGTAATTAGTCTTCTCCTTGTATAATTATACGCGATCGTGTTAGTAATTAGTCTTGCCCTTGTGAAATTAAGGTGGAATGCGCCCCAAATTTTTTTTCCGAATTTCGTCCTGGAATTTATACTATACAAAATTCAGGATATATGCGATTAGGTTCCGATTTTACTTTGTCGCCATATTGTTCGAGTTTTTTGCTATTGTGTCACAAACATGGCCCCTGACGTCACTTTTCGTGCAACGCCCAGTTCCGAATGCTCTCGGCATTTTTCCTTTCCTGCGTTCTGAATGTCATAAAAATGAAAAATACAAACTAATTATCACTTTGCGTACAGAAAATGCTACTCAATGGTACAAAAATCAGCGAAATAAGATTGATGCCTAAAACATCAAAGACGATATTGTGACGTCAGAACGAAAAAACTCATATCAAGTTTTGCTATAAATTTTGCCTTAAAATCCAGTTTACAAAAAATCGGCTCGATAAAAAAATGTATAACTTTGGTATGTTGTTTCACAGTATGTGGTCGTCTAACAGACACATTAATACTTAGGGGTCACCGACTTCTATTTTTCGCAATATAATATAACTTTACCCCCACCCCCACATGGTTTTAGGCTATATCACGTTAGAGTTAAAAAGAATGCGTTTTCAACTTGCACAACTTACGTTCGTGTTAAAAACGAGATGTATTTATTATAAGAAATGTTCACGATATATTCGATCTGAAGTGCAGAAGAAAAGAAAACAACTTTGAAAAAAATGTATATACTTTATATTTTTGTCCGTAAGTATTGACCGGGCACTCATTAATCTTCGCTGATATTTTCGGGCGTTTTCGTTACTTTACGCAATATTGTATCCTTAAAAGATCTATTAGTACACAAATAACCTTTATAGTTAAC
Organism: Mercenaria mercenaria; assembly: GCF_021730395.1. Lineage (NCBI taxonomy): Eukaryota > Metazoa > Mollusca > Bivalvia > Venerida > Veneridae > Mercenaria > Mercenaria mercenaria. Next base: position 48,814,695 of record NC_069378.1, read on the forward strand.
CGTCTGACTTCCACGCACGTTACCACGGGTAAACACTTTTGACAAAATGTATGTTTTATACTATTGTCCGTAAGTATTGACCTGGCACTCATTAATCTTCACTAATATTTTTGGGCGCTTTCGTTACTTTTAAATTACGCAATATTGTATCCTGAAAAGATCTATTATTACACAAATAACCTTTATGATTAACTGTCTTACTTCCATGCACGTTGCCGCGGGTTCAAAATTACCTCAGACCATTTTTGTATATTCAATGTACAAAATGTAATATAGTGTTATCGTTATTGCTTGTATTCTTACATATCTTTGCGACAATATTCACGCATTTTAATTTGTTTTCACTTGTAGTATCAATTTTCGGGAGTAATTTGTCTTTTTATCTAAGATACCTTTACTCGACACATTCTACAAAATATAGTGAATACAAGTGCATTTCTTTCAATAAATGAACCATAAAATTTGATCAGGTAAGTTTTAATTTTCCGGCCTGTAAAATTTGGAGATGAAATTTGAAAAATAGATTATCACACAGAGAAGTCGAACCCACAACCCCGAGATTGATGGATAATCGGTTTGTCCCCGCAGCTACTTAAACATGCGATATTTTGTTTATCATCAAGAAATATTTATGCTATTTAGGTCCGGGCACGGAGAATTAAATTACGGAAATGTACGGAATATTCATGAGTGCCAGGTCAATACTTACGGACAATATCCACTATTTACTATCTATTGTTTATTTCCTATTGATGTTTTCAAAATGCAAATTCAAAGGTTGAAGAATAGTTTAACGTTCACACAGTCTCTTGCAAATGCTAACTTAGCTTTGTAAAAAGGCTTGTATGTGGTCCGTTGTCGATTTAATATCGTGAAAATAGGTACTTTAACATGTTTTTAACATTTAGAAAGTTCGTTCAAATGTAATTTTATGAAATGAGCATTTGCCTGATTTTACCAGAAATATTTATCGACGCATGGCAGACGGTTGCTCCACTTTACATGTATAATCAGCACGAAAATAGTATATCGGATCCTATATCTGATAAGAAATTATTATTTTTTACACTAATTAATTTATGGTGAATCATGAAATAAATTCTACTAATTTAGACATCAATCTCCACATCTCATTCATGCGAGATTACGAGTTGAGAAAAGAGTCTATTCTATCCGCATAAAGCTGAGCAAATGGTATCATTTTTCACATTCTTGGTAAACGACTGGCGATCAAAGTCATGATATTTCGCACCGGAGGCGGACGCTCCAGACAAGATGACTTCACTGAAAATGGAATCGTGTGCAATTATAGCTCAGTGGAAGAGCGTTCGCCTCTGGAGCGCGAGTTTCGGAGTTTGAGCCCCACCGGAGAGACAGAGAGAGAGAGAGAGAGAGAGAGAGAGAGACACAGACAGACAGACAGACAAAGTGACAGAGAGGTCACAGTTAGGTAGAGTAGCTAGTCCAGTGAAGAGACTTTATTTCTGAAAGACATATCTTCAGATGACGATAAAGTATTGCAGCTGGTCCGACGCAGAGAATTTATTCTTGAGTGTCTTTTTATTACAATTAAGCACAGCTGCAGGTCCGATGCAAAGAATTCATTTCTTGGCGGAAACCTTTTAATCAAGTGCAGTAACAAACTCTTAATAAAGTAATAAATACTAGAAAAGATGTTATAAAACTCTCACCAGTTGCAGTGTTCAGATTTACGGAGTACGGAGATTTAGTAAAAGTCCTATCTGTTTCTCCGAATGTCCTGGATGTAGAAATTATAGTTTCGTGTTCACATTCTGAACACTTAAATTTAACCAATGAACAAAGTTTTTTTTCGATAATATCCTTAGATACGACATGTCGTTAACATGATTTACACCCTTTATCAAATATCTCACCAAGATATTTCATATCTACAATTCTTCTTTTCGGAACATGTCCGTAATCACTGAATGTTTCAATTTATTACATGTTTTAAAATATCTGACTTTTTCTTTAACACTTTCTTAGCGAATCTCCCCTTATGTCTCTCAATACTTTCCGATTTACCGTTGATACGTGCAACTTCGCATACTATTTAGATTATTTTGTTATAGCGTGAAAACACGATTTAGCGTGAAATTTCTTAATGGGGTAGGGGTAAAATATCGTCAAATATTGAAAAATGAAAGTCGGTGACCCCTAAGTATTTATATGTCTGCTAGACGTTCACATACTGCGAAACAACATACCAAAGTTATACATTTTTTTATCGAGCCGAGTTTTTATAAACTGGATTTTAAGGCAAAATTTATAGCAAAACTTGATGTGAGTTTTTCCGTTCTGACGTCACAATATCGCCTCTGACGTCTTAAGCGTCAATCTTATTTCGCTGAATTTTGTACCATTGAGTAGCATTTTCTAAATGCAAAGTGACAATTATTTTGTATTTTTCATTTTTATGACATTCAGAGCGCAGGAAAGGAAAAATGCTGAGAGCATTCGGAACTGGGCGTTGCACGAAAAGTGACGCCAGGGGCCATGTTTGTGACACAATAGCAAAAAACTCGAACAATATGGCGACAAAGTAAAATCGGAACCTAATCGCATATATCCTGAATTTTGTATAGTATAAATTTCAGGACGAAATTCGGAAAAAAATTTTGGGGCGCATTCCACCTTAAACGCGAACGTGTTAGTAATTAGTCTTGCCCTTGTGAAATTATACGTCAATGTCTATATTTGCCCGATAAATATGTAAAATTGTATTTGCACGCGTATTATGTAAATGTTCGTCCATTTATTTATGCACGTACAACTTTACACCTGCCTGTATATTAACTTTGCGTACACGTATATTATTATGTCTGTACGCACGTATATTAAGTCTGCAATTGCATATACGCAGAAGCTTATACATTTAGATGTGCACTGGACAAATATGTATGTCCACGTATAGTTTTTCAAGTGAACGCTTAATTGCAGTTGAACATATACATGCACGTGTACGCCGAAATACGAGTGCACCTTCACACTTATACGTGTACGTGTAAAAATTATACGAGTCCAAAATTCAATATATTTACGCGTGTACTTATATTTACACGTGCATGTACGCACACGCAATGAAGACTTCCGACCTAAATTGTATATCATACATAAATAAAAGTTCGACAGTTGTACTAACAACCACTTATTACCTATACTTTCAATTTATTAATTTCCCAAATGTTTCCCATGGGAAAACACCGTTCCCATAGGAAAGACATTTTCTCATGGGAAAAGACTGTTTCCCATAGGAAATCGACCATTTCCCATGGGAAACAGAATATTATAATAGCAACATCTATTAAAATGATAAGACTAGAATAATGAAAGTTGTTTGTTGCTATATGGTAGATATGGGCTATCATTCAGTACCATTTTAAAGTTCAAAGCCTTTGTAGAAGTACTTGACGTTTTTGCCAATTATTGTCCGTGGCAAATTAAATTGGCGGCCATTTTAGATAAGATTCAACAGGCCCTAAGTCGCTCACCTGAGGAACACACCATAACAGTGTAAACATGCTTTACCTTGAGATTTCAAAGAGACAAATATTCTGACCAATTTTCATCAAGATTGGACCAATATGTGGCCTCTTGAGTGTGCACAAGCATTTTCTTTGATTTGACCTAGAGATCAACCTTTTTAGCCTACATATTCCAGATTCAAACTTGTCGAAGATTTAATGAAAACTAACATTCTGACAAAGTTTCGGGAAGACTGGAGTAAAACAAGTGGCCTCTAGTGTGTATACAAGTTTTTCCTCTGATTTGACCTAATGACCTTTTTTGACCCCACTTGACCTGGATTTGAAATCGCCTAAGACTATATGATATCCGATACTATTTATTTACGAAATAATGTATAAGAAAACCGTGTTTTAACGTTATTTACACACAGGAAGAGTTTGTACGTCCGCGAAAAAATTTCACGAGCCCTCGTGAATTAGTCTGGCGGTGTATAACCGATTTTGAGTGTATTAATTTAGGTAAAGCATGATTTTGCTATACATTATTTCGATTTTCATATGCTTTTAATCTGAAACAGTAGATAAAGTGTAGTAGCAGTCTTTCTTGGTCGCAACAAAAACATTACGTCATCGCGCGTTAACTGACGTCATTTTAGTGTAAGCATGTTTTAACAGAAACAAGCATAATAGTATGGAAAATGCAATCACCTATTGGAATAGCGGTTGATACCAAATATCAACGGTGTGTTGCTCTGTGAACTATGTAATAAACATTTATAGCGACATTTATAGTGGCAATCAAAACGTTTCCGCTGTCTGTACCAATACCGCCACGAAAGATTGTGTTTAAACGAATTAATTTCATATAGATTTTATAAATAGAGGATATTACATGAGTGCCTTTTCATATTGAATTTAATATGAAATAAGGCAAAGCCTCAAAGCGAGCTCAAAGAAATCGGATTAAGCTAAATAATATATGCATCATTGTCACAAAGAAACTATTCACTACTCACAAGAATTCAGGAGAACCTATTCACTTGAAAAAGTCTACATTTAGTGTCACCATACCTATAACAGTGAATGTCATACGTTGGAAAATTAATGGGAAGCCGGTGTCACGGTGACGTCATTATCGCGTTCCCTTTTCTTTCTGCTTATTAATGACATTTTTTTCCATTTTCTGGCCGATGCTTGATCTTTTAAAATAAAATAATATTTTTTTCAAACAACTTGAAATCATTCTTTCGTTATTGTTGAGTGATGAATAAATTTTAGCAATCGAATGAAGTTCTGTATTCACTCCGGAAAGAAGTACTTCCTGTGAGCACCTATCCGCTAGGGTGCGCTTTTTAAAAACTTCCGACGAAACTTTTCAAATCCATCACCAAGTGTGCAAGTATACTTGCGTTACCGTAAAGCTCGATTCTCGAGCAGGCCCTTCGGGCCTGCTCTTCGAGCTCGCTATTAAACGAGTTGAATAAAATAATAAAATGCGAGGCTCTGCCGAGCATTTTATCAATTTTATTCAACGAGTTTAATAAATTTAATGTGGAAAGTCACAAATGTAATATTCTTTTTATCACATGTTAGCTTTTCCTGTCGAAACATTAAAAAATCTACTTTCTTTTACTATGCAAACAAGTCAATTTGACCAACGTCTCCTATACTGTAAACGACGTCGACGTCAAAGCTTTATTACACTAGTGTATTATCATTTTTAAGTAATGGCTTTATTACACTCCCGCGACGTCAAACATGTGATAAATACAGTTTACCTCATGATGGTACATGTAACTAAAATTCTAAATAATGAGAAACAATTAAAAAATAACGCAGGTTGCTTGTATAGAACATTCGAGACAGACAATAATACTTAAGTCTTGAATTGATCATTTTGAGGTGTTTTATTTAAGGAGGTAGGATACCTTCATATTTGTATGTGCGCATGTCCAACCGGAAGCTAACGTGACAGTTTACGACGACGTTTACGACAAACTAAATGTGTTTGTATATTCATTCTTCTGAAAACAAATCCTGAACCTGTCTTCGATCTGATGCTTTATGGTTTAATAATGCAGAAATAATGAATAAATTGCCGCAGAAACGCTTCAAAACAATGTTGCCTTAAAATGACGTCATTGACGTCATGACGTTACGTGTCAGTTACCGCGCAAAATTAATAGCTTTTATCTCGAAAGTACGTGATTCTGTACATTTTTTTTATTTTAACTATTTTCAATTAACCATTATTTGCTGAAATATTTTTATTAGTCTTTTGCTCTAAATAATAATCAATATTTTGCTTCTTTTATGTAGTTATATTGAAATGTTATACGGAATGTAAGAAAATGGATGATGGAAACCGGTGTTATTTGGAATATAGTTGGGTGAAAGTTTACTTGTTATGGCCATTTTTAAATAAAAAGTCCAGCAGTTTGTTTTGTAATACCTATTTTGCAGGTTCCGTTGATAATTTGTTACTTAAATACTAAAATTAAGATCTAAAATTGTTCACATTTCTGCAGAAAATTGTGGTTTCTTGAATTGAATTGATGTTACCATGGAAACGAAGCCCGTGACCTATGTATCTTAAGGTAAAATTCAAAAGCGTTGACACTGGTCTATTTAAGAAACACAGCTTCGGCTTTTTATTTTCATTTCAACAATATCCATGAGAATATTAGCAGCACGCTGAACGATTTTTCCATGAAAATGGCAGACGAGGGGTACTGCTGTACGTGTTCTAAGCTGTGAAATTTGTTTGAAAAAATGCAAATAATACGAAAATGTAACTTACGTTAAAAATAATATGTTTTAAAGCTACATCAACTAGAAAGATAATCTTATTCAATATTTTTTTGAAGAAATTACAACAAAAAGCAAGATATAACCTATTTTAAACATCTCTGTTGCCATGGTTACTTTAAAATTTTAGAAAAATAGGGTACCATGTAAAGTGCTTGGTATTTTGCTGATAATATTACCCAAATATTTCATGTTGGTCATTAACAGAATGGCACTGAAGCCGTCGAAAACACCTATTTTTATACATAGTTGTTTAAAACTGAGAGAAAATGCGTTACCATGGAAACACGAGCCCCGCGACATATACATTTTAAGCTTATATTAGAAAGCTAACGCGCATACTAGCAAAATTATCAATTATGCAGACTTCTACGGATATCAATGGAACTAAAATACAATTAAAAGTGTTAAATATCTGTATTTTCCTTCTTCTTTCAGTATGAAATACCTTTGGAGGGTCATGTTCTTCAAACCTGGATAAAAATTGAACTTGAAGGGACAGAGACAAACGAAATTGAGATTGTAGCAGTTAAAACTTCATATTACACGAAATACAAAAAAAAATGCTGCGGTTCAACTAATTTGAATTTACCCTTGTAGCAAGGTAACCTACCTCCTTAAGGTATCCGATCCATAAATAGACAACATTTCGATGCCTGGTGACCCTATGTATTAGTAAATGTGGTGACCATAAATAATATGAAGAATCACTAACAGTCATGTTTTTGACTACGAAATGATAATTTTGACTCTGTAATAACTGGGTTCCTGTTGAAGTATCATTGAAAATTATAAAGAGAAAAAATAAAAATGTATAACATATTTTTTATGTAATTTATATTTTCTTTTTCAGAAGACAATACTCTTTCAAATGATACAAAGATTATATGAGCTGACAAGGCATCAATATTTGATATATTTTAATAGCACTGATATATAGAACTTGCTTATTTGTGGACCGGGTACCTTAAGATCCGTAACTTCTTATTTAATTTCCTTGTAGCCGCTCTTGCAGACAGTCCTACCAATCAAACCATTGATATTTAATCCCTACGTTATAACTGTATTTTTGCGGGAAAAACTTAGTTCAATGCAAAAGCAAAGAAAATGTCTGACAGAAGGATCTTGTATGACAACAGAAAATATTTTGTAATGTCTAAAAAAATAAATTCTGATCCATTATTTAAGCTGAAATCTGTATATAATGTTGTTTGTATCATATTACACTTCATGTATAAAAGCAAGAAACCAGTATTTACCATTAAAATTGATATTACAATGAAATGACTTATCACCAAGCTTTTAACCATACAGTTACTTCATTGTTCCATTTAACTTGTGTTATACAGGAGTCTGGGTAAATGAAAAGTGGGATTTTCTGTGTCATTGATCTTAAGTACTATTATATCTACTTTTAGATTTTCATTTAAAAAAAATATATTTAGATTATCTATTTTGGTTATTGTACGATCTGGAGGCCAGTGCCTTTAACTAGTATGATTATTGTCCATATACTGTTTCACTATATAATCGTTGATATTTGCTTGATGAAGTGATATGCAAGTGTATTATTTTTCGTCTTTGTAGTTAATAAAAGTTAAGCTTTAAACTTGTCTTCATTATATTTTCCTAGAATTATATCTGTTGAACTTTCACCTTTGCCATAAGCCAAGCCCAGACTGACTCATGATGCAAACCTTTTAGAGTTAACTGGCCAAAGCTCAACCATACGAGTATCATAGTGATCGGTTTGCTTGTAAAAAGATAACAGGCGCCATCTGGGATGACTAGCTTCTATTTTTAATTACAGCCGGCCGTCTTGCAGCTAATCTAATAACCCATTTGCATATAAGCAAAGAACATAATGCGTATACGCAGCGGCCTCATTTGATTGAATACGTAGGCTGCCGACATTAGACCTATATATACATTGATCTGTTGTCATACAAAGGTCACTGACACTGCCGGTCTATTTTTAAAAATCAGATTAACTTTAGTTCATAACATACACAAACATGAATCTCGAGCTTGATCGTGGACATTGGCGGTCAGGTCTTTGGCCAAAGATAGAGCGAAACATGAAATGAATAAACAAAATTATACAGACTTACATCATTCTATAATAAATATCAACAGATTATAATATCATACTTATATGAATAGAAATAACGTCACTCATGCGTAAAATGCATTAAAACTGTGCTTACCAGATACAAGGTCTTTAAACTTTGCAATCAAAACAGACAATGAATTTTTAGATTAAGGTTCATGTAAAGTCTTTTGAAACAACCCATCGGGTGAATTTTTGTTTTAGTTTTTTACGCCACATAGGCCTTAGTCTATCATAAAGAATACATCAAAATGTTCATAATAAGTAGAAGAAACTTTCAAGACAGGTTACTCCATTTTGAACAACACATTTTGTCTTATATCACATGTGCTTTGACTGTTCATGTTCTATTTTGTTGAAGATATCAAGCTTCTTTTTCAAAAGTATTTTGTCATTACTTTTATAATCATTGTGTGTCTAACATATTTGTCCAGGTACTCCGGAAGTTGAAAGTGTTACAAACCATGTACATTTAAAAAAAATGCAAAAATTGCAAAATGAACGTGGAAGTAAAGCTGTCAAATTGACAAAAAACTGCAGTATTTCAACAAATATGAAAGTAAACTATTTTTCATTTCCTGGTATACTAGATAAGTATGTAAGACACACAACAAAAATAAACTTAGAGAAAAAATATGTTTGAAAAAGAAGTTTGATATTTTGTACAAAAATAGAATGTGGACAGCTGAAGTACATGCTTTGTAAGACAAAATACATATTACCAAACAAGGTGACCTCTATAGAAAGTATTTACAACTTCTTCTGAACAACTCCGTACATGTATGTTATGAATATTATGAGTCTGTCCGGTATAATTTCCAAAATGAAAATTTCCTAGGGGGTGGTCTCAAACGCTTTACATGAACCTTAAATCATTGATTTGACAGGTCCATGATACGTGTATTCTAACATGTTCAAAGATTTAGCAAAGTATTTGTACTAATTTTCCTAAAGTATTCTTTGGTAAAGATCTTCGTATGGCACGACTACTAAATACACCAAAACTAAAGATGCCAGTGCAATAATACCAAAATATTTAAAAAGCATCTTGAACGCGTGAGTGACTTAAGGCTTATAAAAATTTGTTGACAGGACTCGTCTAACATAATATGATGGTATTTATGCATGAGTGATTTTTTTCTGGTAAATATCCCTAATAACTTATTTCGAAGGATACCACAAACAGCCATTTTCGGTTGAGCAATAAAGAAGAACTCGCTATTTATTAGCATGAGTGGTTTGTGTAGACATCTATTCAACCCCAGTATCACTAAACAAAGTATACATTTTTTAAATCTATTGCATGCAAATTTTCAGTTTGTATACTGATCGTAGAGTTTGTGGCGCTTCTAAGTTGAGTTACAAACACCAAAGGGCAATAACTTCAAAAAATATTAAATTAATGAAATGCGTGTCGGAAAACGTCTGTACAGGGAGGCAAAAAAAATGCATCCAGTGATAACCACCATTTAGGTCAGATAAGCGATATAGGTCAATCATGACCATCTTGCTATATTTCCTTCGTAGCTGCAACAATGATAAAGCATTTGCGCTATTCACTAAACGTTTGATGAAAGTACGTTTGAAACGAAACTAAAACTGCCGGGATAAATCAACGTTTCTACAGGATGTAATAACGCGGTTTGTGATTTGCTCTGTTGGGATTCTATAAAGTGAATTATTCAGCAGAAAGAAACCGTAAATAAGGGAGCGAAGCGAACAATCGCGGTTTTTACTGAGACTGGAGATTTCAATTTATAGGTTGCGTATTTCTTACTGCTTCGATATAGTTCTAAAAGTCAGCTTCGTCATTACGGTGTAGCCCTCTTCCGGTATTTTGACACTTTTGAAAAGTAAACAAAAAATCACCAAGATGTACATAAATAAATATTGTAATTTTTTTTAAAAAATGTCTGTCACATAACTGGTTGATAAAGTAGGATATATAAATACTTCAGGAGATATGGAGTTAGGAAGGGAGGTGCTTAGGATGTTGGTACATGACATTTTCGAATACTACCAAGGTTCGTCATGTGTGTCTACTTCGTTTCACTCTTGAAAAAAAATAAATATAAATCTAAACAACTTTCTTGATGAAACAGAATGAGTGAGTATATATTTATATATCTTTTTTTCTGGTAATATAAACAATGCCATATTTCAATGTCACAAACAATGTCATACATCAATGTCATAATCTTTCGTTATATATCTTGTTCTAGTAATATAAACAATGCCATATTTCAATGTCATGACAATGTCATCTATCAATGTCATACATCTTTCATTTCGACAACAGTATTTGGAGTTTGTCCATTTCGTGCTGGAGATGTGTTTGTAAGCACAGGGCTGGTCGGTGTGTCGTGAACTGTATCTGGTAGGTAATGGCTGACATGTTTTCCGTTCCTTCGGATGCAGGAAACATACTTTAACTGAAAACAAATCAAGTTTGCGCATGTTGTGCAATACTAAATACATCAATATTGTACCATATCGTACCCTTAAATATATACTACATGTAGCCAGGCAGGAGAACAACTATGATAAATGAGAAGTTGTTATGGTCGATATTGGCTTAGATGAGCAACTTCAGTGAATAAGAAACTCTTGCCGAACGGGACAAAAGTTTCATTTTTAAATAGGAATTATATAAATGTAAGGTCTACTTAGCTACTAGCTCTAGTAGCTTGTGGCAGAAGTATACCACCATACCATTCATCTTAGCCTACCTCTCCAGACAGGCATTATTTCATTCCGGACGAGCATCTGGGTAGAAACACTAACCTTCCGTAAGTCAGCTGGATAGCTTCCTCACAGGAAAATTTCAACACCCCGGGTGGGGCTCGAATTGTTGAGGTGAAAATGGCTCATAATTTTACTAATAAACTTACCGCAAGTAAGGCTAAAACCGTTCCCAAAATAGCACCAGCGATGACGTCACCAAAATGGTGCTTATTATCATTTACGCGGGAAATACAAACAAAAGCGGAAGCACAGATGATTCCAACTTGTATCAGCGGCAAGAGTATTCTTATCTTCTGTGTCCAGATGAAACGAAGCTGAAGATACACCTGAAATAACAAGATGACAGTACTTCAGAATTTCACAAATGAGACACACCATCAGAAAACCAGCCTGCAGATCCATGCTGTTCGCTAACGGTTTCTCTACTTGCAATAGGCTATGAAAGCGAACAGCATGGATCCTGACCAGACTGGTCTGGTTCCAAGCTGGTCGCAAACGCACTATGTTGGTTTTCTCATGGTGCGGCTCAAATTATAACTCATTCATAAAACTGATCAATACGACTTTTGTTAGATCTACATTATAATAGTCTAGAATCTATAGACTTACTGGAATAGCTTGCCGACCAATACACAGAACCATTCAATCATGAATGAGTGCTTTATTTATCACATGACATCAGAAATAAATTTAAAAAGATGTTTTTTCTCATTTTTTACTTTAAACCCCTGAATTATGCCTATTTTGTATGGTATTCTTTTCCAGCGTGTTATGACGCAATAATTGTGACGTACAAACAGTGTTAGGGAAACTAATTGAGTCTTCAAAAGTTAGAATATTTAAAAGAAATATATATTGCAAACAGTGATTTGTCGTTCAGTCAAATCGTTGTTTTGTGTTCACATGCGAAGGAATTATATCAAGAGGGCGCAGCGGGAGTCTTCTAATTATGTTCAAATCAAATCACTGTTTGAGGTATTTTATTTCGGTTCTGACACTTATCAGGGATTACTATGTAGACCTACATCATCTTTGGTGACAACTACCTAAATATATGCTTGATTTGTGTGGGCAGCATAATAACACACAAATTGCAGTCTTTTTTTCCTATTAAAAAAATGAAATAGAATAAAATAAAAAAAATCAGTTTGTGTTAGAATAAACGTTTACACGCGCGCACTGTTCTATGCTTGTAATAAAAGAAGCTCTTACCAGTAAATAAATAGCACCAAAAGCTGATAACGAGGCATGTCCCGACGGAAATGACTTTCTGAAATTGCAAATTGATTAAGGTTATCTTTAAGGCAGAGGACCCAGCGTAATGACAATCAGTAAACCATATATCAACCGTATGTGTGGAATAATTAAGTCTTACTACATTTTATACATATGTTTGTAAGTCTTTACACACAAGTGGACACACGAAATGGTATCACATATTATGGGACACCCTGTACATGTATGCATATCGCGGCAGATGTCTCGAATATTCTTACTCGTGTTATTTGTATTCCACAATAATCGATGCATCAAAACTAAAACCTTATTACAAGATAGATCTTGTAGTGGATCAATAATGACACTTTTTCTGTATGAATACGTAGTCTCGCTAAAACTCCTCTTCAGTGATCTCCCTTGCCGCTACGAGAGCGTAGCGCCTAGTGGGATCACGTGTAGGAGTTTGAGTATCGTTATGCAATTCGGCATTCTTTTGGCGTATGTGTAGCGAAACATCCACGTGGTTTTCCGTAAACATTAATTTTGCCGATCGTTATTACGGGTCAGTTGGCTTCAAGTATCAATGAAAGCGTGGCGGCAAGGGGGATCACTGCGTAGTAGTTTGAGTATCGTTATGCAGTTCGGCATTCTTCGGGCGTACATGTAAGTGTAGCAGAACACCCACGTGGTTTTCCGTTAACATCGTTATTACGGGATAATTAGCTTAAAGTATATTTTTATTAAAAGTAGCAACCTGAACAAATCATAATATAATTTATCAGATATCAAAGTGTTTCTTTTCTTTGTTCTTTGTCTGTATCATAAAGGAAACTTCAAGGTAACATCAATGTGCTTGTTTTCAAGACATTAGTCTTTTACTGTGTATCTCGAGAACAGCTATTAGGCTTTTACTGTAGAGTTCGAACAACCAATGTTTCCTTTCATTTAATATACAAATACTACCGTGTAATTTTCGTACAATTTTTATGACTAATGGCTGGCAACTTCTTGCCAAGCTGTCTTCATAATTTTGTAAACAAAAATATTAACAATTTCTTCCTAGCCTGGTGAAATATTTTTGTCTATCGAAGCATATATTCAAGAGAGAGTGTACTATACTGTATTGTACCTACCGTGCAGTAGCGCACCGCACCGCACCGCAATGCTATGCAATGCACAGAACTTCAATGCAGTTCAATGCACTACAGAGCAATGCAACGCAAGGTGCAATGCAATGCACTGTACTGTACTGTATTTCACACCTATATATTTTCAACTAATTGGAAACTTTTGTATCTATCACGTGACGATACAATAGAAACTAGTTTTATACTGGACTCTAGTCTTTTTTATATTGAACGGGACAATTCGAACGATTCTTTATGAAGAGACATTTGGAATTACTTCCCTTTTATATAGCGGCAACAGTTAGATCTAAAAATGCGATATTTTTCTTATTTTTAAACGAATCGTGTGAGTGCATTGCATCGCATCGCATCGTATCGTTACAGTAGTGTTACAGTATTGTATGTTGTGTATTGTGTATTTTACAGTGTATTTTATTTTATTGCATTGCATTGTTTTGTTGTAAAGCATTGTTGTGTTATGTTGTGTTGTATTGTACTGTATTTGTGTTGTGTTGCGTTTTGTTTGTACATGTATTGGTACTGGTATTGTTAGTAATACTGAGAACACATTGCATTATATTGTATACAGTGAAACCTGTATTAAGCCGCTATCAAAGGGAAAGACACAATCTTGTTGCTTAAGACATTCGGCTGCTAAAGAAAACTTGAAATTAGCCGACTGACTAAGGCTAGTGGCCGCTTGACACAGGTGGCTGCTACCTGATTCAACTGTAGTACAAAATAGTAGGAATAATCTGAAATATTTACACTTATGTGTGTATGTCTTATATTTCATTTATCAATACAAAACAAGAATATTTTGGTGACCCGTTCTTATTCATTAAGAAAGATGAATGACATTATTTTTGTGCTACAATACTTTTCATCCGTTTAATATGGTGTGATATAGTATAGAATAAATACTGTTTTAAATTACATAGCTTTTGTCAGTTATTTTTGTAAGGCATGGGTACCTCATTACGCTATGCTACATTAGAGTTATATAATGAGGTGCAAATGGGTATTCGTTTTGATGAATGTCTGAAATACATAATTATGCTCCGTAGCATTTTTTTTTTGCTAAAAATTATCAATGCAAGTGCAATTTAAAAAGAAATCATGATGATACTGAACAATTTTCTAGTCATATTATCTAGCAAGTCCATATATTGATACAGTTGCTAAAAATAGTTCCAGGGAGTCTCACAAATATTTTAAGCAACTCTGCAATATCGATATATAAATTACGAACATGCTGTGCCATATAACTTGAAAATTTCATGTTTAATGTACGTGATCAGGTTTGTCCAATGAGAAAGCGTATATTTATAGTTTATAGAATAAACAATTATAATCATTATTGCATACCTAGCATCTAGCAGTTTTCTTCTTGTGACGTCAGCTGTGCACGTGCCAGTATGAATCATTATGTATCCTTGGGAACAATTCAATTTTGAGAAATCTGGTTTGCATAATGACACAAAATGTGGGCGGAGTCTACCGCCAAATAACTTCATTGTTTCAGTAAGAAACATTGTACACAATGTAGCAAACAAAAATGCTCCCACTGTTCTGTAAAAAGAAAAAAGAAAAAAGATAAATCTCAAACAATTTTCGTTCTTGTCATTTTACGACTAAAAGGTATGGTAGATCATGGCTCTGTGGTCAAATGGTAACACGCTTGACTGTGGGTCCGGGTTCGAATCGCGGTCCAAGCACTAAAAATTTCTGAGATGCTACTGAGTATCTTAAACTTAACTAAAACGCCAGTACTGGTTCTTATCAGGAAAGACGGCTTCGCAGGTATTGGCGCTATTCACCTGGCACGTTCAAGAACCAGACTGTCTATTCGCAATGTACCAAACTAAGTTAGCCGGACAGTCATGTATGTAAATTAAATGCATTTCTCCCTGTGTTCATGAATTTCCTCTCGCTTTGTCCCTCATAACAGATCCCTTTTGCCCTTTTAAGTAGAAGGGGAACGGCATCGTGTATGGCTGCCCGTGTATGCATAGCTTATTTTAACGTGTTAAATTAAACCATGAAAATGGTGCTATATGAATCTGTTATGATGACCAATATTTAAAACAGATATTGCAACCAAAATTTTACAAGATGATCAATATATATTTATATAGATGTGCCCTAGAAGGAACTTTTGCTATGCTTTAACTTGTATATTATAATTATCTAAAGATTAAGTCGATAATTTGTTATCACTTACCTATAAAATTTAGCTGAAAATTTTTGCACCAAAACTTTGCTTCCTTTTTCCTGTCTACTTTTTATAGATACTATATGAACAGTTTCTGTGATGATCATCTGAAATATTGGAAATGAGCTATCTTTTGAAAACGGTATATGAATTGTTTCTATAATGGCCATAAATTAGATTTTTAAAGACAAGTTACATGACTGAAGATCTGAAAAAATCGGAAATGGACTGTATTTTGTAGGCAATATCATCTAATTTTTATAATAGTAAATTAATTATATTATTATAGACACTATCTAATACACACAAGGTGACTGTTGCAGGATGGAAGATAAATTACCACTTTTTCAATGATATTTTATTTAGTAGATTACCCGTTTACCAAACTGTTGGTCTTAGGTCAGAAATGCGCGAGTAAATTTTCCCTTCACGACCATGGTTCTTGTAGTATACCTAGGGTGCGGTATAATATGTAAAATTGTATTTTCTTTCTGGTCTGTGCCAGTGCCCTATTCGTTCTTTAATGACACCCTTTCAAACAACAAAAAGCGGCATGCAAGTTCTAGTTACTGGAATGTTTCATGTCCAGCGTTTCGCTAACAGCCAGTAGATTAAGATACGAACAATAGTAATAACATCCCGTAAGGAGAAACGACTATTATACGAATATTACAATCCCAGCATTTCGCATGAAATGTGTTTGTTTGTTTTCGGTTTAACGCCGTTTCTCAACAGTATTTCATTTTGTAACGGCGGGCAGTTCAACCTAACCAGTATTCCCGGATTCCGTACTAGTACAAAACTGTTCTCCGCACGTAACTGCCAACTTCCCCACATGAATCAGAGTTGGAGAACAAATGAATTTTGACACAATGTCTTTAATATGTATATAATAAAACTTTATAGATACGACCAACAACAGGCTTTATACGGGGTCTAGGAGTAAGATTATTATGTTTCATCATTCATTGTATATTGTCCATACTCTTCTCATGTTTCTTTGTCACCGCTTATGAATGAATGCATAGGCGAAGAACTGTATATATGTTCATATGCCTAATAAAACATTGAATTGAATTGAAATTATTTGATACACTTACGATAATTATAGGCACAACTACAAATATAACAGCTACCATTGTGTCACTGACAGTGTCATCTTTGTACGGGTATCGTATCGTCTCATCGTCACAGAAGAAACCACGCCTGAACGGCTCAACACCAATCAGATTGTAGGAAAGTAGTAAGGTCAGTACTGACACTGTAATAAACATAAAAGTCACTTTAACTAGATACATACACAATATATGTCATATATTAAGCATACATTTTTTTTTCAAAATGAAGGAAACTCTTTGCATTATAAATGAACAAACAAAAGCAACTTTTTTTCTTTTATCAACTGTTGCTGGTATTTGAAATCCGTCGACATCACAACTGTGGCATTTACCCGAATCTAATAAGGTTATTATAACAGTAGCTCGATCTGGGATGCTGTATTCGGCTCGAGATGATTTTTGTCACGAGGCGCGCAAGCACCGAGTGTGATCCGACCTTGCAAAATCCACGAGAGCCGAATACAAAATCCCAGATCTAGCTACTGTTATAATGACCCTTTTATTATATACATCTACCTTCTTGTTTGTTGTTTTGTTATTGAACGAAATCTTCAATGTTTATTGTGGCAACTTTAAATGTCGCAACGCCGCTAAATGTCGCAACCACCGTTAAATGTCGCAAGGTTGACGTTAAATGTCGCAACCACCGCTAAATGTCGCAAAATCGTCTGCCGCTAAATGTCGCACCTTTAACGTTAAATGTCGCAAAAATTTGCCCACCGTTATATGTCGCAACACCAACGCTAAATGTCGCACTTCCTATTTGACACTATGACTATCAATTCCTTGTGTATATTTACTTTTTGAGGGAAGAAAAATTAACAGGTTTATGTAATACAAATAATTATCTTAATGATAAGTGCTGTTACGTTTAGCAACAAAAGGGCCTTGTTGGCCCTAGATCGCTCACCTGAGTTCAACACCTTGCTTGAACAGTCACGCAAGACAGATATTTGTAAAATTATTTTGTAATAGGGCCAGTGTTTTAGGACAGAAATAGTCTGAGGTTTCTTCTAACTAAATACGATTTGGTAATAGTGTTGTATGTTTGTGGGGGGTTGGGTATGGGTGGGAAACGGGGTGAATAACGACACAGAAATCTAAGACACAAACACACATCACCAAGATAATTAATAGAAAATATAAATATTTACATTTTTGAAGAGGGGGGGGGGGAGAGAGAGAGAGAGAGAGAGAGAGAGAGGAGGGGCGGGGGGGGGGGGGTATGTGTGGGTAGGCGGAAAAGTAGGATAATGAGGGGAATGAGACTAAACCAAACAATTTTAAGAGACTAAAAATAAAATAATATCAAAATTCCCGCTTTACCTGAAAGAATATACAGAGGGCCACATAGGATCTTTCTCCGCCATTGAAGCTCGATAGTTATCTTATGACTTTAAATGTAAACCTCCAAACAAAGAAATAGAACCCATGACTGATTAATAGAAAATCTTCGTTTTCTACAGCTGGTACAAAACACAGTCTTCGTGTCGCGTAGTTCAGGCCTGGATTGTTGCCCGAGCCGATTCCCCCCACCCCAAACCCCACCCTTGTTGACTTACTAGTGACTTATACTCATCAAAATTGCACCCAACTATTTTGGAAATAATATTTTCTCAAAATGTAGACCCAAAACGCCCCTAAGGCGTTTATACTTATATTTCAAAATTCCCCAGGGGAAAGAACCGTTGACCCCTTAAAATGGGGGGAGTACCCCTCCAGTACCTTAAAATTAAGAAAACAATGCACCAAAGGCAACCATTTTATACCTGTTTTTCAAACTTTCCCGGGGAGAGACCCTGAACCCTCGAAAATGACAGGGATAACCCCTCCCATACACCGAAATGTTGAACAAAAAATGCAATAAAAGTCCAGCATTCCATACTTGTATTTCAAAATTGTCAATGGGAAAAGACCCTAACCACCTAAAACAAGGGGAGTGCCCCTCTAATACGTACCTAAAAATAGACAAAAATGCACCACAGGCACACATTTCATACCTGTATATAAAAAACTTTCCCACAAATACGTACAGAGGAACCCCGTACCTACCGCACGTCGCTGTGACGCTTTTGTTTAAAACTGGTGCCCCCCCTCCCCCCACCCTCACCCCCATCAACAATTTCTGGCCCCCGGCCTGTTGTGTAACGAAATTCAGGTCGACTAAAGACATGCGATACAACGCGCGACAATACGGAGCGCGAGCTTAATGTCTCATTAGCTAAACAGGACTCCAAAGAATTACATAGTTCAGACCTGAAATAAATCTAGTACGGTGGCGAGTACCACGTTAGTGCTCAAACCTTTAGATATGAAATATATAACGTATGTATGGTGCGGAACCACTGAAAAGCAAACGTGCAGATTAGAGTGAAAGGTCAATTCAGCCCTTCTCAAATCACGCATGCATTACCCAGTCTTATCTCTAAGTTGTGTACCTTATTTTGCTGTGCGACATTTAGCGTTGGTGCTGCGACATATAACGGTGGGCAAATTTTGCGACATTTAACGTTAAAGGTGCGACATTTAGCGGCAGACGATTTTGCGACATTTAGCGGTGGTTGCGACATTTAACGTCAACCTTGCGACATTTAACGGTGGTTGCGACAATTAGCGGCGTTGCGACATTTAACGTTGCCACATTTATCGATATTAAAATATACCTAAGTAAAGTTTTTATGTGCGCTATTTATAGAACTGTGTCAGGTCATGAATATTGATGAAAGTAGTCCGGCAGCATACAATACGAAAGGTACAATACGGAATTTTTAAAAAGTACAATACGGATTTATTTTTTCCTGCCTGTTCATACCTAACTGTGAAATACAAGCCGAATTTTTACAGAATTTATACAAGTTTTATATTTTGTATAAGTTTTTTTTTTTTTTTTGCTAGAGAAAACCTTAGGTGAGAAAGGCCAACAACCATTTAACAGATGCTTTCACAAATTGATATATTCAGCTCTTTATTTGAATCAGCACTTAGCAATAAGCATTTAGCAGTTTTAGTTTGATAATTACCGTTTGATAGTCACTATTTGACTTTAAGCATTTGGAAATTAGCATTTTGCACTTACTTTTTTGCATATAGCAACTGGCAATTAACATGGCGCACTGACCTTCCATAGATCTTTGCAAAGTACTAAATGTCAAATACTTAATGCGTAATGTCAAATGCTTACCGATTATTGCTAAATTAGAAAGGCGGAGTGCTTTAATTCTAATATCAACTTTATGGGATTAAGTTGGTCGATCACATTTAAGCAATATTGTATGACATTAGATTTTATTATACGTTTGTCCTAAAAAAACAAAAAGTCCCATTAGCAATTACATAGAGTTAGATCAATATTAGAAAAGTAGGCTTTTTATAAGATTTGGTAATTACCCCTTTATTAAGCAAGTGTGTAAAAAAACTTAGCTTTTCGTTTTATACCAATTTAATATATGTATTTAGTTTTACATTTGCATTTGAATGATATCAAGATATTTCCATATTCGGAACAAAAAAAAACACACATTTCAAAACTGCATGCAGCATCACAATTCATTTATTTTCAATTTGTTTTAATTGCACAACCAAAGAAAGGTAAAGGGAGGTAGTAATAATTTTTCAAACGTGTATTTCTAGCGAATTTCAGAAAAATATATAGATACTAATGTAAATCTTTAACTCAAATAGGATACAATACACTCAGTTCCAAAAGAAAGTGTGCACTTAGTTTCCTGTTATTTTTTCTCGGTTATTTTCATGAAAACTTAAAATGTTTGGTACCAGAATTTAAATCAGTTCGTAAACAAACTGGTGTGCATTTTAGATTTTGAGTTATACCTGAGAGTTAGTGTATGAAAAAATGAAACAAACACGTCGGGGAATTTTTTGAAATATTTAAACTTAAAAAGTGCACACTTTCTTTTGGAACTGAGTATATGTCCATAAGTGTGGCCTCTGTATACAATCCTTTTCTGGAGACGGTTGCATGTGTCAGTAAATTGACAATCATTTTGTAGAGTAATATACGTGTTTTACATGCGTTTCAACTTTCATGTAAAAAATATGTTTTCATGATTTGGTTTTGGTTGAATTTTTGTCAAAATATTGACCTAGCCATTAAGAATATACGAACGGTTTCACTTTCGTAAATTGTACTTATTTTCACGAATCAAACCGAATATTAATTCATTAGCTACTATTTGTTGTGTTGTGCTATACACATTAAAATGATAGTCTTAGCGAATAGTGATATCTGACTAAAAAAAAGGTCTTTAAAACATTTATTCACAGAGTTTGGAAAATTAATGCGTATGCCTTGTATTACATTGTAACAGACTTGTTGACGAGGAACCATAATGACTCACGTCCTTAACCCTTAGCCTGCTGGCGGCAAGTGATTCTGCCTTTGCGACCAATGCAGACGAAGATCAGCCTGCACGTCCGTGCAGTCTGATCAAGATCTGCAATGTTCGCCATTCAGTCAGTACCTTTTTGGAAAGCGCCTAATGGTACTGTGCAAATTGAAAGATGGACAAGTTCATTATAGAAATTTAGCAGGGTAAGGGTTAATTTATGAAATAAACTTTTCTTGTTGTTCTTCTTCCTATATCATGTTTGTGACTTCGTTAATAAATCTTGAATGTAGTTGTCTAACTAGTGTAGCCAATTATTCCCTATTATTAGTTATGAAAAGGGCGTGTCTACGCAAGTTTCTAACGCCCAATTTAGTGTCATTGTCAACTTCAATGTTCTTAATGTAAACCGTAAACTTTATATCCTTAGATAGGCTAGTTAAATAGTAATTTTTATGATTTAATTGCTTTACGGATTTGAGAAAGATCTTAATGCGCTATGAAAACTGGCCAATTTCATACAAACTGCCGCAAGCGACTTCCGTATAATAACGAAAGAAAATATTAACACTTTAATACGTGGACCGTTTTAAGGTTAGAGAATGCGTTTACAGGCGGAAAAAAAATCTGAAATGTTCGTTAAAATAAAATGCAGTATTATAATCAATCCACAGTTAAATGAATAATTAGTATAAAAACGATTAATTCCGACAGAGCATGATGCCCGTGCATGCATTTTGCTTGAAATGAAGTTATTTCAACAGTTGTTCCAATTTGTATTTTACAATTACAATCGTCTGTAACTGTCCGCTTGAAGAACATGATTGTAAACAAATCTCTAGATCTTTGATCACTTGATTGTTCTCAATGATCCGTTTGAGTCAAAAATTGAAACAAGAAAGGCGACAGAAAATCGAAGTCTAATTTTGTTTTAGTTTTAGCTTTAGTAATGTCGCTTACTCAGAAGCCATAGCGTCACTTCGGCTATTACTGTGAACACAGATGTAGATTTAATAAACGTCATCCTTGATCTTGAAACTACTGTATCCCGGTCCCTGAAATAAAACAATAGCGTTGCTATATCATGCAAGAAATACATGTAACAGTGTCCGATATTCTTGCATACTTTTTTCACTGGATCCGCCCATGTATAAACGGGAGAAAAATCGTGTGCAAACAAGGCAATTCACGTGCTGTTAAAACATGATTTTTATTTTTGAAATGCTTTGCCAGGGACGTATGTATGTATTTCTGCGCAGACTGATATTTGGCATCTGTATCTTGTTTCTTCCATAATAACCTCTTCTTGTAGCATTGTAGATACAATGTAATCCATAGTATGTTTAGCTGTTTGTTTTGTGTATTAACGCCTGCAGAAGCCCGCGGGATTGTTTGTGACCGAGACCGAAGGTCTCAAAATCTCAACAAAAAAAATATCCCAAAAAAAAACGTGTATTATCCCTACATTGATGATGATGATGACGTCGATCAATATAAGTATAGCAGATGAATGACGAAAATGTTGTTTCTAATTTATATACTTAGTATGAAAAAATCTTTAATGGCAGTTAGTTAATTTGCTTGTTGTGTTACAAGACAGAGAAAATTTGAATTTAAAACTTCAAAACATGTATCAAAACTGAAAAAAGAAACTACCACAGACAAATTCAGTATTGAAAATTAAACATCAAATTAAACTATATATACGGTACCTCGAGTCAGAAAATGAATTCCATGGCAGATTACATCCGATATAGTTCTACTTTTATCCTTTTATAGGTAAGGGGAAATGATCATAAATCAAGAAATAGAAGCCAAAACATTTAAGGTGATAAAAACAATTAGTTCTGTTTGAGAAGTTACTAAACACTCGCTAAAAACTATTTCTGGTTAAACCTGCAAGGTGTAAAAACTTATGATGGCTTCAAGGTGTCACACTTTTCAAGGTGTTGATTAGTGTATGCACTATGAAATGTTATGGTTCTATTTGCATTGTTTTGGGTTTAGCGCAGTTTTTCAACAGTATCTCAGTTATGTAACGGCAGGCATTTTCTTGATTCATCTACATCTACAAAATACTGCTGAACAATAACTAGCAGGCGCGATGTCTGGGAAGTCTGTTAAAAGATCCTAGTCATGTACAAACTTACAATGGATAAAAGGGTAAAAGTTTTACAATGGTATCAGTTAAAACTGTACGCAAACTTGAAAGTTAGAGTTTATAGAATGGGTCAAGCCTCTCGGCTTCGGCCAGACAGAATAGTTATAGGGAGAATATTCCACACACGTTCTAGTATACTCCTAGGAAAGAAAGAATTTAAAATCATACTTTGTTCTTGTTTGTTTGTTTTGGGTTTAACGCCTTTTTTCCAACAGTATTTCAGTTATGTAACGACGGGCAGTTAACCTAACCAGTGTTCCTGGATTCTGTACCAGTACAAACCTGTTCTCCGCAAGTAACCGCAACTTCCCAACATTAATCAGTGGAGGACTTCTGATTTCAAACACAACGTCTTTTATCAAATTGTCACGGAGAACATGTGCCCCGCCCGGGGATCGAACACACAATCTGTTCTCCGCAAGTAACTACCAACTTTTCCACGAGAATCAAAATTGGAGGAGACGAAATGACACAAGACGCAATCAACATGATGAACATTCGCCTCTCCCGGGGATCGAACTCGCGGTCTCGTGATCCTTTGTTCTAAGCTCTCCCATTTGAGCTAAGCGGGCGGACAGGAATTATAGTGTTAAGAAATAAAACAAATTAATAGATATGGTAAAAACATTCACATCAGTATATAAATGTATACTATTAACTGATGAATAAAATATTTCAACATTTGTATATGATTAGTTATTAAAGAAATGTAAAATGCACATAGAATATGTATTATATTACCCAAAATGATAACCCTCAGCTTTAAATCCGACATGCTTTGTAATTCCCATTTTACATCATACACTGTTTCTATCTTTAAAATGACAATTATCAACTGTTTGATTTCCAAAAATAAAATAAGACATATTGGAAAAGTATTAATTTTGAATTAGTATAAATTCTTTGATAAACGGCGATAGTACCTTTGACCACAAACCATTCTCATTTATTTTTAAAGAAGGGCTATTGATCAATTACAAATACAGATTTGTCGCTTTGTTGATATTGAATTTCACTTTCAATGACCCCATTTAAACCAAATTTAAAAGTAAGACTATCAAAGCTTTTGAAATATATCGTCTTGAAAAGTTAAAGGCAATACAATGTATTTGTGTGGTGACTCCCCCAGGCGACTGTAATTCTTAAATTTAGGGGACAGTGCAAGATACTTAAGTCGAGTTCCAAACGTTTCACTGATTCATCAGCGTGCAAGGTGTACAGCACCGATGCACGGTACTCGTAAAAACTCTGCTGTTAATTTTAGTTGATGGAGTGGGTGTTCGAACTGACGACACCCCTGGTTTCTTAGTCGGACCTCTGGACCACTGTGCCCGCTCTGAGTTAACAGCACCTAAACGGTGAATGTACAATTTGTATAAACTTTTTTAACCGTTTTACAAAAAAAAAAAAAAAAAAAACCGAAACGGTCGGGTAGTTCACATTATTTGTTTTGTAATTGGGCAAAAAGTTATACATATTACAGATTTTAATTGAATAAGTGAAAATCTAATATATCAGTGAAATTCATCTGGCGATTTTACAGCCGTCCAAATGGTTAGAGTGAGATTTAATACCATCGAAAAAGCGATGTACATAAGTTTAGTAAATTTCAATTCACACGAATGTAAGATCAAAATATCTTTCCCCTACTCATCCGCTCTTCAATCTGTGAACGATAGTATAAATGCCTTAGTCAATTAATATTTTTCTAAAATAACATTTTAAATTACATCAATATATTATTTATTGGAAAGAAATACCATCTATTTCAAAGAGAAAGATGAAAAGTTTTATGTTTGGAAAAAATAAATATACCTTTCAGAAACATTACAAAATCGCTTGTAAGAAATAAAATCCTTGTAATAATCACCAGTAAACATTTTAACTTTCAAGATACATTTACTATCAAAGTTCAAGGAAATGTCACAATTCAGTTTATGTAGCAAATAGTGATTTGTATCAAGTGACATTTGTATTGATTTTTATTTAAATTTTGGACACAAGATTTACGTGTAAATCGCCTTGATTAAGATGGCATGCAGTCCGCGATTCGGATTGCTAACTGCAAAGAAGTCTGCACTCTGAACAGCAGACTCACTTAACCAATATGCGTAAACTAACTTCACCAGTTACTTTAGTATATGTAAACTAACATAACCACTATGTGTGTAATCTAACTTAAACACAATGTGTAAACTAACTGAACCAGTATGTGTAAACTAAATAACCACTATGTGTAAACCAACTTCTCCGATATGTGTAAACCAACTTCGATAGTATGTGTAAACCAACTTCACCGATATGTGTAAACCAACTTCACCGGTATATGTAAACCAACTTAACCACTAAGTGTAAACCAACTTAAACACTATGTGTAAACTAACTTAACCACTATGTGTAAACCAACTTACTTAATCAGTATATGTAAATCAACTTATTCAGTATGTTTAAACCAACTTATTCAATATGTGTAAACTAACTTAACCACTATGTGTAAACCAACTTACTTAATCAGTATATGTAAATCAACTTATTCAGTATGTGTAAACCAACTTATTCAATATGTGTAAACTAACTTAACCACTATGTGTAAACCAACTTACTTAATCAGTATATGTAAATCAACTTATTCAGTATGTGTAAACCAACTTATTCAATATGTGTAAACTAACTTAACCACTATGTGTAAACCAACTTACTTAATCAGTATATGTAAATTAACTTAACCTGCAGGTGTAAACCAACTTAATCAGTATGTGTAAACCTATGAAACCAATATGTGTAAACCAATTTCACCAATATGTGTAAACTAGAGCTATATTTTCAAACACTTTCTTTTAAGTCAGTTTCATCTTCAGTTTTAGATTGTTGATTGAAATTTACTGATTGTAGAAGGTGTGTAGGTTCATTGGGTAAAGTGTTTTAGTGATCATGATTGTTATTATAAATGCGCATGTCCCTATATTAAACAATTTCTTATCTTATCTTACATACCGTATTAAGGTGATATCTGTTTAAACTACATTGGCGCTTGCTTTGATCTTTTTCTTGTTTGTTTTTAATTAAACGCCTTTTTTTCCAACAGTATTTCAGTTATGTAACGGTGGGCCCGACTGGTTTCCAAACTCGGTTTTATAACATCGGACCCTTTATATACTTTACAGACTGGTCTTTGAACATCGGAACTTGTATAGACTGATTTTTATAAGATCAAAACCTGTGGAGACTGGTCCCGGACTCAGTTTTAGGCATACAGGCCTAACTAAAGTAAAGGAACCAGCATGGGAGCCATCTGGTCTATCGCGTAATGGATGCCAGGTATTTGAACACTATTTTTTCACTTGGCATGGCAACAGAGGCCTAAATTAAGGCTAGTTTCTGTTTACATTTCATTGTGGATGTATTTTTGACATTTTGGAAAAATGGGAGAGCAGGTTGTATTTGGTGAAGTGAAGCTCAATTTTAGTATGAGCAATACTTCCAGGTCACAGCAGTTTTATTTTGATGTCAGTTTACAGTAAGCAAATGTGACCAGAGAAATCTCTCTTAGAAGATATATGATCCCTACTTTTCTCTTCATTTTATATCAGTTTTATCATAACTCTTTAAAATGAGGTAAGGATTTGTTCTCTGAAATGGGTCTAGCTATGTTTGGTAGCTCTTTAAAAAATGTCAGTTTTATATAGAATATATAGGGAAAACTATTTACCTGTTTGTGACCTATAAGAAAATGTGGGCAAAAATTGAGATTTGTCCAGATATTGATATAAATGGACTAGTTTGGTCAGATTTTGGTAAAAAATTAGCATTTCATTAAAATTTTGCTGCAAAAATTGATAAAAACCAAAAGAAATCACATTTTCACTGTTTTTGGTGTATTCCTTTTTTAAATGCACATTTACACTCTAAATTTTGCCCATTTATACCTTTCAGAGGGGACATTTGGTATATTTCAAAGTGTTAGTGTGTAATTTGCTTGCAAATTATAGTGATAACTTATGAAATAGAACAAAAACCAGCTCTGGCTAGAAGAACTGGTTAAAATTATGTCGCGACATCAATTTTGAAGGAAAATTAGCGCAGGGACCCCCGTTACTGAAAATGCCATAAAACCTTGAAAACTGATTTAATCAAGCTAAAACTTGGTATTTTTCATGCAGATATGTTACTGGTACTAAACAAATGAAATTGAGACTATTACAGAAAAACAGTTTTTCTTATAGGCCTAACTAAAGTAAAGGAACCAGCGTGGGAGCCCTCTGGTCTAGTCGCGTAATAGCTGCCAGGTAGGTATGTATACATGTATCTAAAATACGCAATCAATAATAAACAATATGTAATAATTAATCAAGGCATGTCAGTCACCTCTAAATAATAAGATATGTTGAGAATTTTTTTTTCACATGTTTTCGTGGCCTGTCGAAATATTGTTTTAATTTCATGGCATATATTTGTCAAATATCTCCTCCGACATTGTAGACTATCGCATGAAAACAAAAGAATGACAAAACCCAAGGTTTATAGGCGCAGTAATACGGTAAATTATACACTTTTGGTAACCAACCAATAAAGCTATGACAACTGAGCAAGAGAGCTGTCATGGATCACCTGGGGAGATTATCAAAACACTTTACTTGAACCTTAGCTATATCTTATCTGCTTATTATTCAAATTATCAATGTATTTAAAAAAAAGACGTACCTTCAGTTTAAAGAAAATGTGAAGCACATCTGCATCTAAGAAGTCAAAACGGGTCTTTTATCCATGGTTTATTTCCTTTAATTTAATGTTTCGTTTTCACTCAAATCTACGTGATTTTCTTTTTAACCGTTACCAAGTCTAATCGACCGTGAGAGTACATCCTATTTGTTACTACATGTATAATATAACCTATATGTATTCAATACATCTATAGGAATAAGGTCAGTAATTCGGTCGAAAATGTGCTTCCGTGGTGTAGTCGAAAGAAGTCCATAATAAATAGATCCTAATTTTCCCATTTTCTGCGCAAATTCGTGTAGAACGAGTGCTTTAATCACACTTTTTCGCTACTAGAATACATTCTGCATGAAATGAGATGGTTTTCATGTTCATACAACCCACATGGCAAGTTTTGCAGATCGAAACCGGAAGTCGGTGTTTATTGCGCGGAGGAGAGCAAATATGCGCCATTTTTAGGGTAGCAGACCACAACTGACTGGCATTTCACTAGGAACTATTCAACCCCCTATTTGTTTTTCATTTTTTCGTTAATTTGTGATAGAACTTTCATGAAAAATTGGTGTAGGAAAAGGTGATGTTCTCTAAAGATACGTAAAGACGACATAAAGTTGTCGTTTTTAATATGAAACAAAGAAGGATTTGAATTACTGACCTTTAACCTATATTTGTATAGATCAAAGTACAAGTTATTAAGATAATTTTTTGTATTATCACCCGACCGTGAATTGTGTACCTGAGATTTTACTAGTTCAAACACCATTGATTACGGTCAGATATTCAAATTTATTCAATTAGCTGGATGATTTATCTTAAAAATTACGCATTTAGCATCTGATCTACAAAAGTTCAGAGTTCACACAAGGATGTTAGTCCGAGTGGTTAAAGAACAGTGGTAAATCAGGCGATAGACCACAATAGGGCATTGTTTATTTTTGTTTAACATATTCTAGAGACCGTACCATAGCTCTTCGCATACTTTGATTTTTCAAACTAAAGTGATTTTTACAAGTGCACCGGTTACGATAAAAATGTAAACAACGGACTCTGTCTATAAAACTTTGAAATGAATGAATGACAGTCGATCTTAGTCATAATACTGACTGACAGTGAATGCTAATGATTCCATGTGTTGCAGAAAGGTATTTAGTTTGTAACTGTAATTTCCCATCAATTGAAATCCTCTCAAAACTGGTAAAATAATTACTTATATTTGGACAAAACTCACCGTCTTTGCCGTTCGACAGCTGCAAAAAGGGCAAATATAAAAGATTCAGTGTAAGTAATATTTCACTGGTACTACCAGTTAGTAAGTTCATACTCTGAACAACACGTCAGAGAAATTTGGGCAGATTTGACCGATTATGACGTTGGCAGCATTAGATTATATTTTTTCTTTACACAAAAATTGCCGTTAGGTAACAAAGCGAATACGCCGATAATCCGGAGTTCACCGATTATTGTTCCAGTTCACGCAATGTAATCCAGCAATTAAACTGCATAGCTATTAGCTACTGCTGTTATAGGGAAGTGTTAGAGTGTCTGCCTTAGGTGTGAGAGGTCCTGGGTTCGAGTCCCAGTTAGAGCTTAACTATTTAGATTCTGCTAAAGCATAGTTTTGCTGTTAGTAGACTGTTCCAGATGTTCTAAATTTTTAGCACACAGTATCATGGATCATTATTTAGCAATCCAGATCAAAGTTGAATGTTAAATCAAATGCACCCAATTAGAAAATATTGACTTTATTATGTCCCTTTGATGTTTATGCTCTCCATGTTCAAGAAGAGTTACATTTCCTTGATCACAAAATTTTCGTTAACATGAAAATATTAAATGCTCATAACTCCACACTTCTGGTTAAAATATTGTCTGTATTTCTGTTTTTGAGAAATATATGGACATTTGTATTCATTTCAAAGCTTTTTAACTTCAAACCTATGATTTGGAAAACTTAGGTACTATCTCTACATATTCCTTGAAAATATTATGACAAAATTATACTGAGTTTTTATTTATCCAAATAGGAACGAAGTGGGCGTCAAGCGGTAATTTGGCGTCATAATTAACGTCATAGCGTTCTCATCGATCCGCACGTCAACAGTTGTTTATCGCATATTTTAATATACTTGTCTCTGTTAAAACATGCTTACGCTAGAATGACGTCACATCAACGTGTGGTGACGTCAATGTTTTTGTTGCGACCAAGAAAGAGCGCTGCTATATTTTATCTACTGTTTTAGACTAAAGCCATATTAGAATCGAAATATTGTATTGTAAACCATGTTTTAACACTGTTTATACACTCGGGCGATAATACGTCGTACAAATAATTTCACTCGGGCTGCGCCGTCGTTAAATTATTACACCTTCTCTGAAACCATACGACCTAGGCTTTTGATATTTGGTATGATGCATTGTCTAGTAGTCCACTACCAAAATTCTTCAAATTATGCCCCTAGGGTTAAAAGAGGCCCCGTCCTGGGGTCACTTAGTTATTATGTGAGTTATATAGGAAAAATACTATTTTTTCAATTAATTATAAAATAAATCAAAGTTGTAGATTGAAGTAACGTGATAAATCAAATTCGCAATCGCAGTTCTTTAATGGCGTTAATTCCGACACATTGAAACATAAATTTCTATCAGCTGTATTTTGTGACTATTCTAGTAATGTGTGATAGTTTTATTTTAGCAAGGTTCATTCGCCTCTCTTTGAGCGAATGAAATGACGAATATTGAAGATTAATGGATTTGCCAAGATTTATTTACATTGATTTCAAGAATTGATATTGATTAAGCAATATTGATTTGCTTGGATTTGTAGAATTGAATTTGTGGTTTTGAAGATAAATGGATTCGGCAAGATTCTTTTACGTCGATCTGAAGAAGACGGAATTGATGGATTAAGCAAGATTCATTTGCATTCAGTTGTGAAAATCTCACTGAACTAGAGAAGCGAACTGTTCAATTTTGCAAGATTCATTTGAATGGATTTGAAGAAGCGAACTGGTGAATTTTGAAGATAAATGGATTCAGTTGTGAAGACTGATGGATTAAACAAGACTCAAATGCATTGTTTTGAAAACGCAAACAGCTCATGTTTGAAGTTAAACTTATTTGGCAAGATCATTCGCACTGAATTAAAGAAGCGAATTTTTCAATTTTGAAAATCATGAATTCAGCAAGGATTGTTTTGCATGGAGTTGAAGGAGCGAATAGCTCGATTTTGAAGACTGATGGAGTCTGCAAAATTAATTTGCATTGATTTGAAGAAACGAATTGTTCAATTTTGAGAATTAATGGAGTGAGTTCAGCGGGAATCAGTAACACTTTTTTTAAAGACAAACTGATTAAATGCTGCATGACGAGTTTTATTCAGTTCAGACTCATTTGCAATGTTTCTTTGATGCAAAGGAACGAAATGCTTATGGAATTTTCTCTTGTGATGTATCCGAGGTGTTAAGTGACAGATTTATGTTTAAGCAACTTTTACACAACGCATGTGCTCTAAGTGATGAATTGTTCAAGGATTAAACAACACAAGTAGCTGTAAAGTGACGAAATTGAAAGCAATGTTCAAAGATGATACTAACTGAATAATGTGCAATTTGAAATGAGTTCAGTAATACTTATTTGCAGTATGTATTTAAAGGTTTGCAGATTTAACAAGACGCAATAATTATTGCACTAAGTGACAAAATGATATAAGTTGGAATAGATTGAATTCAGAAAGAGTTATTTGCTGAAGATGTTCAGAGGCGAATTTGGAAGAAATTAGCAAAAGTCATTGGTTATGCTGGGAGATGTTGCTAAGTGACATTTTTCAAGTAAAACAAATTATGGAAGACTCATCTGCAATGCCTGGAAATCGCAAAGTGACAAATTGTTGACATGTATTCTTGCATAAAAACTACTTTTTTCTCTGGATCCGCCCATGTATTAACGGGAGAAAAAATCGTGTGCAAACAAGGCAATTCACGTGCTGTTAATACCCGATTTTTATTTTTGAAATGCTTTCCCAGGGACATATATGTATTTCTGCGCAGATTGACACCTGGCATCTGCGTCTTGTTTCTTTCATAAAAACCTCTTCTTGTAGCATAAAAGATGCAATGTAAACCATAGAATGTTTTGCTGTATCAGTTACCAACGCAAATTCCGCTGCTCCCAACACTGTTCGTACTCGATTCCTCCCTTGTTTACTCCCCGTCTTTTCAGTTTTTGTAGATAACCGTGAATATTTAAGAATCGCGTGTAACTTGTGTGATTGATTGTTTTTAGGAATGATATAAATGATTTTGGTGAGTATCAGTCGGTATGTTTTTATCTAATTTCTCGAAGAATTTATATACTAGTAAACAGCTTGAAAGCTTTACACTACATTCGTACTCATCCGTACTCCAGATGTGTCCGTACTCAATTTAACTCGAATGTAAGGTTATTATTCTTGAAATTGTGCTCCTGTTCACCAAATTGTGAAGTTATATGAACAGTTATTGGTAATTTCATGTTAGTAATAACGAGAGATTAAAAAATCGTTTAAAAAAAAAACCCCTTCAAAATGTACTCTTGATAGTGTCGTTTATTTCTGGGCCCTGTATACGGATATTTAAAGCATGTTTACCGTTTCCAAGAACAACAGAATGGTAATTAAAAAATATACCGGAATCGTAAAGTCATCACATATGAAAACAATACATTTAGTCGTCGTGTAATTTTTTATGCAAGAATGTAGGGATAACGCATGTTTTTTCGTGTTATAACATCTGCAGAATGCCGAGGGATTGGTTGGTACCCAAGCCCGTTAGGGCGAGGGTACCAACGATTCCCGAGGGATTCTGAAGATGTTATAACACGAAAAGAATATGCGCTAACGCTATTCTAGCATAAAACGCGTAAAAAAACAAGTAAATGAATATATTATCCTACAACGTCATTAAATTTCCATGAAATGCTACGTTGTATTTTCATGTTGACGTCATTTCCTTTTGAATCATCCGTTTTGGGGCCGTAATACGTTTACGCTTTGCCAGGGAATTCGCATATATAAAAAGGTGTTATAACAGCACGCGAGCGCGAGAATCTCTCTGTTAATTATCACCCCGAAAAGTGACAAGAACAGCAGTTTTATGCTAGAATAGCGATTATCCCTACACAATACACGTTTGTTTTGTGTATTAACGTCTGCAGAAGCCCTTCGGTCTCGGTCACAAACAATCCCGCGAGCTTCTGCAAATGTTAAACGTGTATTATCAGTACAATCTATTGGGCATGACTTCTTCGTTATTTCTTCAAGCCTGTTTGTTCAAATTGACATTCAACTGTTTAGAATATGATATATATGAGAAATAATATCTATATATATATTCCTTCAATAATAAAAGAAAAATTATTTAGTTATGACAAACAGAATTGTGCCATACCAGTTAGCATTACATATCAGGCCGATATCGCACCGATGTTTCCCAATATTGGCTTGATATAGGTTTGTAAAGTTGACGTAATATCGGTCCAATATTGTCCCCGACAAGTATCGGTTATGCATTCAAGTCTGATATCGGCTAAATGTACAACATATATCAAAAATAGATATCGGAATGCCGATATTGGTCCAATATATAAATGTTTTCCGGTAGTATGGGGCGCCGTTTTACTATTTTCTAGACATTTTTTGATACCAAGAAATGATCAAGAATTATTTTTTGATATCAAGAAATGTGACTGATTTTTTGATATCAAGAAATGATTTTCTGATATCAATAGAATTCTTGATATCAAGAAATCGAATTTTTGATATCAAAAATGTCTATAAAAATAGTAAAACGGCGCCCCATATACAAGAGCCAGTATACACAAAACATGTAACTGGTATCTAATATTGATACTTACTTGTATTTGGCATCTTAAATGGATACTGATTTATTGAATAATGTAATTGGTATCTCAAATTGATATTGATATAGTATATAATTTTAAAATTTCAAAGTAGGGTCATTTTTTCAGTTGAACCTGGAAAATTTAAGACGACTTAATTATTTACAAATATTGTTAGTTAACATTGAAATGAACATACATAATTATTCTCTATAAATCTACTTCTCAAAACAACTGAAATGCATTTTGCGTTGCATGTTTCGTCGAAATAAATGAAAAACTTACGTGAAATTTTCTACGATTATGTCGTATCTCTCCATTGCCATTACAAGTCGAGCTGTATCCTTTCTTTGACAAGTTAGTCTACTTATTGCTCATACAAGAAAGGGCTGGTCAACATGTGCCAGGGAAATTAGGGCTATATTGTTTCTTTACTTTCGTCACGAGCATTGATAAACATTTTTAAAATGTAAAACTTGCTTGGGTTTGATGAAAAAATGTTCAATTTTCGTTTTAATTTTAAGGCATTGATAAAAAAACAGCTCTTTGACAACAGAAACTTTTCTTAAAATGCAAGTATATTTCTAGGACTGTTTTAGAAATAAAATGCCAACTGGTACTATCATAAGCTTGTCAAATTGAATTACAGTATCACCTTTACCCATGACCATCCCTTAACATTTTTAAGTACGGCAACTTGCAGCCGGGTTTGTGGATGTGCGGATTTTTGTTTTTTTTTTTGTTTTTTTTTTTAATTTGGTTCGAGAAGAAAACAAAGTCGTAACACTGTAAAAAAAAAGTCGTATTTTATTGAATCTGTGGCGGCAGCAATGGTCCAGTGGTAACACTGTTTGACTTCGAAACCAGGAGTCGTGAGTTCGAGTCTCCGTTCCTCAAATTAAAAATTACTAACATTCAGGATCCGATTGTTCGAAACTTTAATCGGCTGTTTAACTAACCGCCGGTTAAGTTTTGATTCAAAATACTAGACTTAATAAGAAAAACTAGTATGATGTTTTGATTTCATTGTAAAGATTTTTCAGTGTTCATAAATCTTACCTCATACATTCGTTTTTCTAAGTCTTCCGAAATGTCGAAAAATAACCATAAAAGTTAACCAACCGTTAGTTTAATCGCCTGTTAAAGTTTCGAACAACTTGGCCCAGATGTAAGCCCTGCATTATATCTTGCACTCTTATAACCAGAGAAGCTTCATAAACTGGTAAGTAAGCTTACGTACACACCGAAGGCTAAGCACAATACTGCTGTAACTCCTATTAAAAAAGAAGGAGTCACAGCAGTATTGCACTCAACCCTCCAAAAAAATGTACAATCAATTACAATATTGCCGCTTTAAAACATCCTGATCAGCCCTCTCCGTTCCTGTTTTCTAAACATAAACATTTTTGTACAGCATATGTTTATATCCGATATAATTGTGCCGAGCATAAACACGATGTAATAATGTCTGGTATGAAACACTACAATAGTATTTTATTGTAATGATGTTTATCTGTATTAAGGGTATTGTCAGCACATAATGCTTAATTAGTGCTGCAGAGTGTCATACGTAGAGAAAGTTTAGTTTAAAACCACAAGATATCTAGACTAATAAGCGAAATAAACAAAAACTGCGTTTAAAATGTTTTGATAAACACGTGACAAAATTTCTAACGCCCCCTCGATATTTAAATTAGAAAAATCTTTGATACTACTGAAAGTAAATTTTTAATAACACTTGAAGTAAATAATTACTCTAAAGCATTAAAGTTTCATTCATTTAACCAATTTTTATCCTCAGTTTTATAAGTTACAAAAATGATCTAATTATACCAGCAAATATCTTTAATAACGAATATTTACAGAACACATTTGGGCGAATGGTTTATGAAAGGTATTGAGAACATCTGGCTTCTAGTAAAAAATTGCAACAGGACATTATAAAGTGATTCCTTACTCCTTGTTATCTCAAATATCACCGTATCATTCTCTGCACCTTATCACTCTATCTCGCACTAGTAGTTGCCTGTCTCCATGCGTTTTATATATAAAGTTTTTTAAACATAAGTTTTTTTCCACACTCTCAAAATTGTTAGTTGACTTAAAGAGACATGCCGCCAGAGCAACATGAATTTTTTTAAACTTTTAAACAGACAACAATTAAAATTAAATGTCTGAAATGTTTTACCAGTATTCTAATATGTATGACATAAAAACAGCTATATTCTCTTTTTTCTTTAATCTAAATTTCAATAGCGTGACCGTTATACGCTTTTGGCAATTTTCTATGTAAGGTTTTTGAAACGTCGCACCGACACGATTATAGGTCATATGCCGACTTTCTAGCTTTGATAGTGGAGGAGTACCCAAGGTGTCCCTCCGTGCATCATTTCATCACAGGCGGGCACCTGGGTAGAACCACAGATCTTCCGTAAGCCAGCTGGATGGCTTCCAACTATGAAAAATTCAACGCCCCGAGTGAGGCTCGAATCTACGTCAATGAGGGGCAAGTGATTTGAAGGATTATCATGGTCCTCACTGTTCGCTGTTCAGTCAGTAATTTTTCAGTGAGAACCCCTTTGAATGAGTAGTGGTGCTGCCAAAATTGAATGATTGACCAGTCCATTTTAGAAACGTTGTAAAGTAAACGTTAATGGGGCAGTCTCATTTGACATTTTTCATTTTTTAAGTGAAACTTTCAAACATCTGGAAAACATAATTTTTAAGGAGCTTCACGTCATCTTATTTAAGCAACAGTTTCAGCTTTCAAAATATTCCGTTAGATATTTAATTTAGAAACAAAAAAGTTCATTATATACAGTTTGATCTATGTTAGAAAATAGTTTTTATTGACTCTAATCGAATCTAAATACACGCCCCTCCTAGTCTCCTACGCACCTCATTCCTCTCCCAACTCCCCCACCCCGAAACATTCCACATACACGCCCTCCTACCTATGCGCCTCCCTCCTACGCACCTCCTCCCCTCATCCACCATCCCCCACACCATCCCGCTAAAACCCTATAATATAACATTTCAATCAAAGAATGAGTATTTCTTTCGTTTTCAAAGAAAAAAACCATTAAATTTTCATTTTTATCAGCTGAAAATCAGAATATCTCAACGGCGCAAATTTTCGAAACGCATGTATTATTTCCTAATTATCTTTTTACGATAGGTGTTAAAGGGAGGTAATAGTAATTTTCTGAATTCTGTAATAGCTTGTTCTTATTTTCATATATTTATGTAGGCAAAATATGTTGAGTTCTCTAGAAGGTCGAACAGTCTGACAAATGGACGAAAAGAGCATACCGAGAGGCCAGAGTGAAACTGTTTAAAGTACACATACAGTTATTTGGGACTACAATCACAAAACAAAATGTAAATTTCATCAATTTTACTTTCAAATTCAATATACACAAGCTATAAAAAACAATGCGAGCTTTTTGATGTATCTATGAATGTCTTGTTCATCAAATTAATGTTTTATTAATGTAATGGCTTATAATGGGCACGGCTCCAATTAATCTTTTAAATCGGGATACCGGGAAATACTTCAAAATCCCGTTTGGGCATCCCTTAAGCATAACAAATATATATAAAATCACTAATATAGTTCAGCAAATAGTAAGCAAATGTCATTTAACACATCTCATAAACAAACACAAATGTATTATAAAATCCACCAATAGTGTAGAGCAAATAGTCAACAAATGTCATTCGTCACAAATTTTGGCAAACTCCAAACGAGTTCATACAAATCACACTGATGCTTTATGCGATAAGGCCCTGGGAAACAGGGGCATTATCACCGGCATCGGTTTAAAACGATTCGCCGGCCGTCACAGGCCTCCTACTGAAGGCTGGGGAGAAGTCCCCAAGCTTAAATAGGAGGCCACCGCCAATTTCAGATTGGCTAAGGCGAATCTCCCTACTCAGAAAAAAAAATGCCGTGCCCAGCCTTAAATTGTGTGTCTAGCATTGGTGTTCCCTGCTTATACAGTTTCTAATGCTGATCAATTTGCTCAAAAATAAATCATTGCCCGTGGACGACAAATGAATCATATCTGCATTAAACTCGCTTTGGAACTTCGTATTGAGAATGATATTTTAAGAGTGTAAAACGTAATATTCCCCCGTTTAAAGAACATGAATTTATGCGCTTGCAGTTAACACGCGTATTCCATTGCAGACAGAGTCCCAAACTGTGCACAGAGCTACCTTTCATAGAATCACCATCAGCCACTATTTAAAATCGGCAAAATTTAGTTATTTCAGTCTTTCAGGCAAGATTACAAGCTTAATGAGGATTCAATGGCGAAATGAAAATATTTCTGAATAGCAAATTTATTACTGTGCTTGTCTTGTGAAATATAGATCTACGATCTGTAATGTCTGAAGAAAGTCACCCACCGATTTACATTATCGATTCGTTTTTCGTCATTGATGACGTCACAGCTTAATTACATCACTATCATAGTCAGGTACTGGTAATGCTGCGTTTACACTTAGCCACGATGTCCACGATTTGAGAGAAGCGTGATGAGCGTGGGGGCTCGTGGGATCGAATCGTGATGATCTTGCGGGAACTTGGTATAATCGGGATGATCGTAAGGATCGTGACAAAATTTTTGACAGTCAAAAATTTTGCCACGATTATCCCGATTTATCTTAAATCTTGAGAGAGCGTGACAGAACGTGGAAATCGTTGTAGAGCGTAATGCAGCTTAACAGACCTTAACGTAGCGCATCAGATCTTAATGCTCCATCGTATAGGGGGATCTTAGTGAACTTGGAAACATGATTCTAAGTTCGACTGGATCTGGAGGCATCCTAATAGCGAGCTCGAAGGGCCTGCTCGAGAATCGAGCTTTACGGTAACGCAAGTATACTTTCACACTTGGTGATGGATTTGAAAAGTTTCGTCGGAAGTTTTAAAAAAGCGCACCCTAGCGGACTGGTGCTCACAGGAAGTACTTCTTTCCGGAGTGAATACAGAACTTCATTCAATTGCTAAAAATTACTCATCACTTAACAATAATGAAAAAAATGATTTCCAGTTGTTTGAAAAAAATATTGTTTTCATTTAAAAGATCAAGCATCGGCCAGAAAATGGAAAAAATGTCATAATAAGCCAAAAGAAACGGGAACGCGGTAATGACGTCACCGTGACACCGGCTTCCCATAAACTTTGCAACGTATGATATTCACTGTTATAGGTATGGTGACACTAAATGTAGACTTTTTAAGTGAATAGGTTCTCCTGAGTTCTTGTGACTAGTGAATAGTTTCTTTGTGACAAATAAATGATGCATAATATTTTCAGATAAATCCGATTTCTTTGAGCTCGCTTTGAGGCTTTGCCTTATTTCATATTATTGACGCTGGAGCCAACATCTTCACGCCTGGGTTCTGTGTTGAAAAGTTGAGAGTATTGTCCCAGTCGGTGCTTTCGGTTTCCACTTAACCATGGTCTCACCCACCAGGCCTTAGGCTTTCTATTTCTTCTTCTCATTTCTCTCTTTTATATCCTGCCCTATTCCTTCCCTTGTTGTTGCTGCCGACGAGTAACTATTATAGGCATACACGAAAAATGCAAATTCAGCATCTTGTTCAACTCTTTGATGCATAGCTCGTTCCTCTTTGGAATTTCTGAAGAGAATGAGAGGATGACCCATAACTTCTATTTATACTCCAATCGTGCTCAAAACGTGACAATCTTGATCAAATCGTGGCCATAAATCGTAGGAGAGCTTAACAAAACTTGATAACGTGAGGGATCTAAACAGAACGTGACAAAGCGTGATAGCATATCGTGGTAATAGTAAGAGAACTTGAGAGAACGTGATGAAAATCGTGGCAGATCTAAACCAGAATCGTGTTGGTTTCGTAATAAAACGCGGCAGGTAGTAACAAAACGTACTGAGAGCGTAAGAAAGCGTAGGAAAGCGTAGTAATACAAAATTCGTGCAATAAATCGTGGAGCTCCGAGCTTTTCTTTAAATCGTGGACATCGTGGATATCGTGGCTAAGTGTAAACGCAGCATAATGGATAGCAGATAATCGGAAGAGCGTCTTCGGCTAATTCTTAGTGTATTAACGCAGTACTGTTTGTATATTTACCACGATCTAAAGTTAAATGGCGAAAATTGAAAACAAAACAGATCTTTAGAGATATCAATTCATATTATATTTTCTTGTGCTGGTTCCTTCATGAACACCAGAAATAAAGTTAGACGAACAAATCGATTACGCCTTCTGAACACCTGTGCTACGTTTATGCATGTAAATGTATTTAATAATTGTTTTTTTTACAGTTTTTAAAGCAGAATATGTCAACATAACGTTTCTGTTCACGAGATAAAAGTAATACCAAAAACAAACAAAATATTGTTTTCCTTTTTCGTACTGATAAGCTTATGATTTATATTCTCATGATTTAATTATTATTGATGACGCCTGTTTTCAGACGTTTTAGATGTAAATATCAGACTGAAATGAAATGAAAGTGATAATAGCGTCACGAGTACCAGGTTTCTCTGCCTTTCAACCCAAAATTCGGACCTTCAGGCTGTTTGCACGCAGGAAAGAATCCATTACGTATTATGAATGAACAAACCGCCCATTTTACTGTTGGTGCTGTCATATAATGCTAGTACATTATGAGTAGATGTACTATTAACCAAATTATTGTCACTAAACCAAAGTTACTAACCATTAACGAGTTATTCGAATCTTAACGAATCAGAAACAAATATTTCATACACACAGACAGTATTAACTTATGAACTTTGACAGAAGAACGGGACTTTGAACGTAACTTTTAAAAGCTACAGATTTCCACCTTAACGGCCACTTCATTTTAATAATTTCTTCGGTCAAACCTAGTCCCGCAGCAGTTGTTACGGGATTTTTTTTTTAACCGCAGAGAACTAGTTCCTAATACTGGTTTGTTATTAAAATAAATGAGCAATGGCCTTACGACCTTAGACTTTATTTTAAGTCCTCAACTAATGCCCTGTTACATCTATCATCTACAAAATTACATTTCTGTTGGCCGAAATATACCCCCAAAGACAGTTTGCCAACAACACAGTTACACTGGCACCATTTGCAGAACAGTCATGTCTTTCATTATCGGGGTTGTGACCAAAGTACAAGGCCACTGAAAGGAACACCACTTCCAGTTGAGTAACAAGCCGCCCAGAATTCAGCACCATCAGCAATTTCCGTATGAAAAATATTATATCAGTTTAACTGTATAACCATATTCGAGGTGAGATATATTCCATATTCACACGGGAAACAAACGCGCGTAAACGACCATTACGTCAGACGTGTTGTGACGTTAGAAAGACGCACACGACATAAAGTTCCATCTTACTAATATATTTCCTGTTTTATAAATGTTATGAAAGTGTAAATGTTAAGTGTAAATAATTTGAATCGAGGTATATACTGTAAAGAACAAAGTGCGACTACAATTTTATCCTGTTTTAAGCAAATAACTTAAAATTCATACACAATGTACAAGTAGACCGGCACATAAACAGTGAGTGATACGGATTATATCTCACTGACAGGATCCAGTATTCCATCAGTTAGCATTAAATATTATAGATAACTATATTTGCTCTGAATATGTTCTACCCATTTAAACATTTCATGAAAATTGGACCAAAATATGCAAGTATGCCTTCCTTTCAATGAACAACCGACCATGGTAGAATATTTGTAATAACCCCATCATTGCGTCAAACAACCGTCTGATAAAAGTCCTACTAGACCTCATGACACTAATTATGAAAGTGAACCTAACCAAAATTGTAATTCATGAAGGGTAACCGTGCTTTACCACAAATTATTGCATGACTGCGGCATTTTCCTTTGAAGTTTTGTGTTTTCTAAATTCTGGTATCGCCACGGTTAGCCGTGCTCTAAATTCCGTTGCACACAGGTATCGCTCACAGTTTTCTCTGTCTGGGATGTAGAACAATACACACAAATTAGCAAGTGATGCTGTGATAAGGTATTGAAAATGATAAGCTATTAGAAATAATTGATTACTGTATTCTGTAGTTTAGTTCTCTACATCTTGATTTAAAACTTGATTTTTTAAATAACATAAAAATATAACTGCAAAAATGATTATGATATTCTATTCAGTTTAAACATTCAAATTACGTTTCTGGCAAAGCTTTGCAATATGCTCTAGGTGTTAATTTCATCAATACATGAAACGTTTGTTGATAAAATTAGCCACGTGGGGTTTGTTTACATTCCCTATTTCTCCAGGGTTCATGACCTCGTTAGCGCCTCGCCACCCCGCCCCCAACCCCCGCAAATTCAAATTTTGAGCAGTTAGTTTAAATTATTTTTGAAACTCTATTTCACAACTTTTTGTTTTGAAAAACAATTACACCAATTGATAAAGAATGTTTCAATGCGTATTTATGAACCTTTTTATAACTTTTTTTTTCAGTAGTTTATTTAAAATTTTGAAAAAGGGATCTGATGTGAAACATACATAATTTATATAAAAACCTACCAAGCGCCATCTTCTGGCTTTTATATGGTAGTTGGGGGTTTACCATGAAATGTTTCTAAGAGAGGCTCAAGAGGGGAAATATTTTTAAATATTTTAAATTTCAGATATTTAAAAAATGTGTTCAGTTTACTGTTTTTAATCATGCAATAAATCAGTTAGACAATACATACGCGTGTGTTACCGGTGAGTATCATCATGCTTGGGAGAATCTCAGGGAACGTAATTTGATAGCAAACTCGCCTCTACGAGGCTCGTTTGCTACCCAAATTATGTTCCTTGAGATTCCCCCGCGCATGATGATACCTGCCGGTAAC
Organism: Mercenaria mercenaria; assembly: GCF_021730395.1. Lineage (NCBI taxonomy): Eukaryota > Metazoa > Mollusca > Bivalvia > Venerida > Veneridae > Mercenaria > Mercenaria mercenaria. The sequence goes on from NC_069378.1 coordinate 48,857,486, forward strand.
ACACTTTTATGTATTATCTAACTTATACAATGACTGAAGTAAACCAAAGAGCTAAAAAAACTTTTGTTTGCAGAACCCTTTTGATCTTAATTGGTATCAATCCAAGACTCAAAAATACAAGAATTGTCGCTGTGACATGACCAACTGATTTTTCTCCGCTATTGGAATAACAAGTCCTTGCAAACCTGTTCATATCAACTGTTAACAGTCGAGCAGAATTTCATTATCGTAAGACTTATCTCTGATTGCAAAAATGAAACCACTCAGGTAGTATTTGCGATCTGTAATGATAAGTTAGCTACCAGATAAAGAATAAATTTAGAAACCTTTCCCAACATAGCACAATAAATACTTAGGCCCATTGCCAGACACTAAACAAAATAATATTTTTACCCACTTGAGACCTAGCAAGTAAAGATTCCCGAAAAAAGGCGGGAAGCAGCTTTAAATGCATATTTGATGTCTCGTTTCGGAAAAAAGAACTGAATTGCCAAGCCTAGAGACCTTGTCGGCTACTTTTCCCTTGTGTTTTGCTTCGTAAGTGTTCCTGGAACACTAATTATATACATGTAGTTCAATTTAAAGCCAAAACTGAAACCATCCAGTAAAATGTTTTATCCGTCTTATTAGGGTAAATAACCAACTGCTTAATTCTGTTTTATTGATTAGACCGTTTAAATCTTTGGGACTAGATATACTTCCTTTACAAGACAAACATACATGTGTATACGGACAGCTAAGTTTGAAGTATATAACTAGATCTATTGTACTGCAGTACGAACAAGTACAAAATAGCTATTGACAAAAACGTACAAGCAAGACAAAATCAGATTTCGCCGCCCCTGTAGAACATAAAAAAATCGAGATCACCTTTATCAGAACCAATATTTTGACCAACATCACTCTTCCCATTGCCTTTGCCACACTTGGACCCCATCGGCTTTTCCATCATGTGCTGATTTGCCCTACGTAAGTACGTTTCTTCCAGTGTTGTCCGTGCCATCATTTCCACCATTCTCAAAGGCCGCTGCTTTGCAGGGATACACAATTCAAGCTCTTTCGCCCTTTTTTCTAAGCGTTGCCTCCGCTGCCTAAATTTGTCTTAGGCCGCTTCTCTCCACCCACAGGAGTCTGAAATTCTATCAATAAGACCATAGAAGTCTATCTTTACAAAAAATACCCCCTATATATATAAAATAAACACCAGGAATGAAACGTCGAAAACCCAGGGTCCCCTGAAAATACACACGGAACACAGGGTGATCGCAATTTAGCGAGCGTAGTTAAGAAATAACACTAAAATACACCTACCACACTCGACAGCATTCAAATCTGATACACTTTACAAGAGTAATCAGACATTTTCTGAGGTTTTCTGAGATTTTCAGCTGTCGCCGAAGCAATTCGCTGACGTCACAACATTAACAACAATTACAGCGCCGGGATAAAATTAGAAAGTAGCAATTCCCTTACTGTCTTACCTTCAAATTACTTAACAGACATTTTCATATTGCTCTATTCATATAAAAACGTCATTGTACACCAAGTATCAAATTTTACTACTGAAATTTAGATATTCCGCTGCATCGTAAAATGGATTATCCCAAGAGTAACCTCCCTTTACGGGTTTTCCCAATCAAATTTTGTAAATTATCTTTTTATTGCAAAAGGAATCTAGGGGATATTATAGACTGATGTAAACATATAAATATTCTAATACTTATTTACTCGATGTACAAATTTTAAAGTATAAAATAAGTATTTTATCTTTTTCTCGGCGCTGTAATTGTTGTTGTTGTTGTGACGTCAGCGAATGGCTTCGGCGACAGCTGAAAATCTCAGAAAATGTCTGATTACTCTTGTAAAGTGTGTCAGATTTGAATGCTGTCGAGTGTGGTAGGTGTATTTTAGTGTTATTTCTTAACTACGCTCGCTAAAGTGCGATCACACTGTGTTCCGTGCGTATTTTCAGGCGAACCTGGGTTTTTGACGTTTCATTCCTGGTGTTTATTTTATATATATAGGGGGTATTTTTTGTAAAGATAGACTTCTATGGTCTTATTGATAGAATTTCAGACTCCTGTGCTCCACCCAAGTCAAGCTCTTTCGCCTTTTTTATAAACGTTGCCTCCGTTGCATAAATGTCTAACTGGATGTCTAACTGGTACGATGTAGACCTTTATCAGTTCCAATTGTAGATCTAGATCTAATCAAATAAACATGTAATCTGTCCAAAAAAATAAGCCATTTCCAATTCCATTTTTTTTTTATTTCCCTTATACTTTTGCGGCTCTCAATCTGCGCGAGACCGCGAGAAAGAAAGTGACGTATAGGATTACAAGTGACGTCACAGGTACAGGGTTGCGGATAAGTTGTAGCCCAAATAACGGAGACTATCCTACAGAGATAGTCCTTAATAAAAGAAAAGCACTTTTGTTCTCATCCCCCGATATGGACAACGATGAAACCATATCCCCTCGACTTTACATAGAGGTAAAAAGCCGTAATCATTATCACTGTCTCATTATTCAAACTACTTCGTTACTATCCTCAGTCCACTTAATAGTTATCCAGTGTGCAGTTATTTATTTGTTTCGTCTATCCCAAGTACACTTTCAAGTCATCAAAATGTATGAATATCTCCGTAACAACAACACATATCGTTTTGATATCTCACACAATACTGGACGATGAAATTACAATAAAATCGCTCGATTCAGTTTTGATTCTTATTTTCTATTTGTTGTTTTATGTTTGAAATCCTACCACCTTGCTGAACACGTATGAGCAATCATGCAACTTTTAGCGAGAATTGTGCCATTATACAAGAGTGGAGACACATTTCCATCATTGTTGTATATTTCATATGATCAAGCTATTCGAAACTCTAAGAGTTTTGATAAATATATCAACACAAAATACAAAATATGGTAAAAAAAAAAACTTACCGTGTGTCAAAATAATATGTTTATTATTTATCACTTTCTTAGCTATAGACCTTTATATCCGGTGTCCGTTACCCCACAGTGAGTCTGGTACCCTGGGTATGCTTGATATTAGGAAAAAAACAGTGGCAAGCCTGACTTTGTGCAAAAGGCTGACGGACAACTTAATGACGATGGTTCAAGTGTTGATGACACTGTATCAAATCCAAATATAAGTGAAGAAGAATAGAATAAAATGCATTATATAAAAGAATGGGAGAATTAATTCCGTAATAAATGACTGAATGTCAAAATTGTTAGATTAAAGTAATATAATAATGAACAACAGTTAACTTGGGAATGTATTAATATCGTTTTAATGCTGCTTTTGACAGTTTTAACCTTCGGTAACCATAGCTACGGAAAGAAATCAACATTAAATAAATCTGTCAGATATTAAAATAATATATATTAAACTCTTTCCCGATTAATTAACGCATGTGCTACAAAAACAACTGAATCTGTGCATAACTGCAATTTTCAGGAGTTAATGTAACCTGCTTGCTATGGTAACCATCTTTCAGGTATTTGATTAAATGTTTCGTTTTATGGCAAAAAAAAATGTTTTGATCTATTACATGTATTCGGGTCAATTTCTTGAAGTTCCGAGATGGGGCCAAAGGGAAGCAATTAAAAACAGGATCATACAGAAGAGTGATTTTAAGTTACTGCACTCCCCTTAAATGTGTTCTGTAAGGATTTAAAGTTTGGGAAAAGTTTCTCTTATAGTTTAGGAGAGATACTCTGGACAAAGTTTTTAACACAAAGGGAGGTTATTAATAATGAGGCCATCTGGAGTTACGGTTCTTGGTAACTGCACTTCCTTTCACTGACCTCTATACATGTGTGAAGTATTGAATACTTATCAAGTAATACACCGTAAAAGTTTTCATATATAAAGGGTAAGCTATTGTTCTTTTACAATGCATTCCCTCTCACCGATATCTTTAAATATTTAAAGTATTAAGTTAAGCCCTCATAAACTTCACATAAGGAAGATAATTCTAAAATGGGGTCAGTTAGAGTTATGAGTCTTTGACACTGCACTTTCTTTCATTGACCTCTATCAATATGTAAAGACTTAAGTCCCTTTCATAGTTTTAGACTTAGGTTTTGGACAGGCTGTTTAAATAAAGGGAGATAATTCAAACATGGGGTCAGCTAGGGTTGTAGGTCCTGATTATAGCACTTCCTTTCAATGATCACAATATCAAGTCAGTCCCTTTCATAGTTTTGGACTTTGGCACAGGGCAAGCTTTTTTACAAAAAAAGGGAGATAATTCAAGAAACGGGATTACCAAGAGTTATGTTTTCTTACTACTACACTTCCTCTCAACGAGCTCTATCACTGTTTGAAGTGACACCTTACCTTCATTACTTCTTGAATGATGCTCCGGGCAAGAACTGTGACGGACGGACGCACGCACGAAAAAGTTGGCCACTATATGCTTCTCCTTTCGGGGAGCATAAAAATTGTGAATAGTTATACAAATTTATACTCCTGTTTGTCCACCTTTTATCTTATCGGGTGTTAGTATGAATGTGTGCCCTTATCAGATTGTAAATACGTCAACATTTGGCGCATGCGCTCAGTTACCTTGAGTTGACCCTATATCTACTGTTGAAAATCCAAAGTGAACTTTTCTGGCTGATGAAATAAAGTGAACTAGGAATTATGACCACGGACGGAGAGGTACATGATTTATTTCATTAACAACGATTTTTATAGATATCTTTGTTTATGAACAAACCGACTCCAAAATAGTTGCACATCCGTTACATGATTTTAGATAATATATATTAAATATCATAGAAAAAAAATACCGAAATCGCACAGTTTCTATAAGATGAATTATAACAAAAATATTGCGCATTATTTTTAGAACTATTACTTAAAATCTGTTCCTTTCTTTAATGATCTACAAGTAATGTAAAAGCGCGTAAGAAAAGAGGAAGTTCTACCTTTTCTATAAGAATCAAGTTCTATTTTATTTAGTTAATGTATTTTCACTGTGCGTGCCTCCAACGCTGCAGTGAAAAGAACGAGAGAAGCAAGATAACAAACAGAAGAACACTTTGATGATAAGTTTGTAGGATGTTTTAAACGGAACATGGAAATTTGTCTCAATTTTTAAAAAAAAAAAATTCCTAATACATTTAGACTTATATGAATGTTAATGCGACAATGCTTGCAAAGCCATGATATTAGATTGTTTTAAAACATCAAAAAAAAAACAACAAAAAAAAAACAGACATATATTTTTTATTTAAAATTATTAATCAAGACATTTAGCAATTAAGGCATTATTTGTTTAAAATTTTAAAAACCTCACGAGGATTACTAAAGGTCGCAAGTAAACTATTTTTTGAACAGGCCAAGACGCGACAAAGAGTTAGGCTCCAGAAAAAAAATCCATAGATTAAGATCTAATGGAATAAGAATTTCATAGATCAAGAATTACCCTCATTTAGAGTTTGACGTAATAAGAATTTAAATATTTGAGAACTTTGAACTGGCAATATGAGAAAGTAACGTTAAATACAAGAATATCACTGAGCGAGTTTAGATAATAAGGTAAGGTGTATCAGGTGGGGAAGGTATTGTCTCCTAGCTGTTTTATGTTAGAAATTTATATGAGAATATACTAATGTTACGCTTCTGATCAAATGAACCAACTTTTAGGGGACGGATAATGTTTTTTATTAATGACAGAATTCTTATCCAGTCTGCAGTGTGTGATCTGAACAAAAGATTTCTTAACAAGTTTAGTTTTTTTAGAAATTTATGGGGCGGCTTACTAAAGTAATAGATTGTTACTCAAGCCTAACAATAAATTTGCGTTTTTGTAAATGCATTTGAAGATATCGCAAGATAAGTTATTATCCCAAATAACTAAGGAGCTAAGGATATCCGGTCTGACAGTGTATCAATGCGGGCGAGACATTTATAATGATGGGTCATGCAGAGATGTCTATGTTACATGTAGAATATCGTCTAGCGGCATACAATTGAAGGGTTTGTTGGTTCGAGCCCTCTTTTAGATACCTGTTTTCTATGACAAATTACCAGAGGTACAAGTTCAAAGAATTTCTTCTTCTTGGACAGTATTGTTTACTAATTGAGGAGAAAAAGCAAAAACTTAAGAACGTTCATGTTAATTTCAATAACACTATATACACATATTTAGAATTTTAGCATATATGAATGACAAAATGTAAAAGGTCTTTGTTATTAAGCATCGTAAATTCCTTGGATACACAGACGGTCAAATATATGTCGGTTGATACTTGTCGTTGTCTCGTTCCCACAAAATAGATAGAAAGACAATATGACAGTTTTTTTTTATTTTGGCGTATTTGAAAACATGTCGTTCTGGCGCCAGGTGTATTCCCGCCACAACGACAAAACCAGAATAAAACACTTTTAGGGCATCGTTATTGACGTGTTCTTTGGTTCTGTCTCGCTGCATTTTTTCATTCTGTTTGACGAACGAAACAACGCCAATATCGACAGGGATTAGCCACCATACAAATCTACGGTGGCACAGAGGTGACATAGATGTTTTTTATATTAATACGTGCACACGTACTAGTACAAAAAACATCATCGCACATACTATAAAAAAACATCTTCATACGTATAAAGTAATACGTGCGCACGTAATAACTAATACGTGCGCACGTACTAGTACAAAAAACATCATCGCATATAGTAGTACGTGCGCACGTACTAGTTAAAAACATCTTCGTACGTATAAAGTAAAACGCGCACGCACGTATTAGTTTATAAAAACATCTACGCACGCATAAACTAATACGTGCGCACGTAAAACCTTTTAATGCGCACGTATTACTTCATACGTAAGAAGATGTTTTCTAATACTAGTACGTGCGCACGTATTAGTTATTACGTGCGCACGTATTACTTTATACGTACGAAGATGTTTTTTATAGTATGTGCGATGATGATTTTTGTACTAGTACGTGTGCACGTATTAATATAAAAAACATCTATGTCACCTCTGTGCCACCGTACAAACCAGAATATCGATTTAGGTTTTTTGTTATTGCTATGTTTTGCAATTGTTTTATTTTCGTTGATGAAAAATGTCTGTAGTGGTATTTATAATTCAGTTTCAATCAAATAGGTTTTTGTTTGTAATAAGAAAGTACGTCGTTTGTTCATAACCAGATAAACTATTCAAAAGGACTTTTGAAGTTGCGAAAATTTATGAGTAACCGTTGCATCATTATTGACCGATAGTACTCTTCGATTGCTCTTGACCGTTGACAAGCACCTGATATTGACCAATATTATCTCGCGTTGCTGAACTATATTTTGGGCGGAAGAATTCGACGCCGTCCGAAAGTAAACAGAGTTATCTGACCTTTTATAGAAAACCCTTTTCAACTAATGGGTTTTTATCGGCTGTGATTGATTTATACACTCATATTCAAATATTTTGATCAAACATGCCAGTCATATAGAGGTAATTAGTTCTAAATAGTCTGCCACTCTACGAAATTTATATTGAATGAAAAAGAAAAAGATTTTTGATATTCAGAAATGACCAAAAAAAAATCAAATTTAAAATCTGGCTGGAATTTATAAATTCTTGAATTAATTAAATGTAACACGTAAGAACTGATCTGTAAAAAAGTGCATATGTACAATTATTGCCTAAAAGGGGAATCGATGTTCGAATTGATTAAATCCAACTTAAAGCTTACATCTGGAAAGTATTGAAAACATTATTGTGGTTGGTACGAGTATTTTTTCTAGTGGTTTACTCTAAAATTGTGTACGCCGTCACATTCTATGACATCTTGCAATTCTTAAAAAGTCATGACGTCAGTGATGAGGGATATTTCGAGGGATGAATGCGAAAGAAGTCTAGGTGCATACAGATAAAGAAATGTGGTTTTGGCTCCGCCCTCGAGTCTATATGACTTTTTACCACATTTTAAGTAACTTTGTTTAGACATATGGCAATGTCTATATGAAATAACAATCTAACAATCCTTATTTCTTTATGATAAATTTTGATGCTTGCAGCTGACCTTTTCAAGAATAATTATATAGTGGGATATGGATCAATTTTAGTGTGTCTTATAATACCGGATTGATCTTCTCTTTCTTACTCTGATTTTCATAGTTGTCTTGTGTATAAACAACTTTGAAAAGGCAAGGCATCTAGTTGCTCTGTATTCGGCGTTTGTTTAGATCCAGTCCAGTTTGGGGCCAAGTAAGGTTTCATATGATATTTTACAATATGAGCCGTGCCATGGGAAAACCAACATAGTGGGTGTGCGACCAGCATGGATCCAGACCAGCCTGCGCATCCACGCAGTCTGGTCAGGATCCATGCTGTTCGCTAACAGTTTCTCCAATTCCAATAGGCTTTAAAAGCGAACAGCATGGAGCCTGACCAGACTGTGCGGATGCGCAGGCTGGTCTGGATCCATGCTGGTCGCACACCCACTATGTTGGTTTTCCCATGGCACGGCTCATATGTTCTACGAAGTACGCTCAGTGCATTTTGAGTCAAATATACCAACTTTTTCAAGTAATAACAGACTCTGTGTCGTTGTTTATGTTTGCCCTGGTAGCAGCAGATAATTTTTTTTTGAAGCCCTACGTACAACATACTAGTTCCTACCTTATTAACACCAACGTACGACATCCTTACTACTACGCACGACTTCATAACTACAATGCGCGACTTCCTAACTCCAACATACGACTTCCTTGCGAATAGCATAGTAACTCCTACGTATGACATACCTAACTTCTATACGTGGGACTTTTTAACTCATTCATAGAAGGATTTGTTATTATTATTAGTTAGGAAGTCTTTGATATCATGTTAGTGGTACTGTTTAGTTTTGTAGCTTGGTTGGTTCCAGTACTCCCATTTTCATAGCTTTATGTAATGTTTAATCATCCATTGGATATGTTTCCTACGTAACTCTGATTTATGCAGTTTATGTAATATACAGTATCCGCTCTCAAGAGCTTACTCTAGATTGTTTTTGTTGCTTGTAAAATGTGCAAATGTTGAGTTATGCTCAACGTGAGGCTTGAGGGTGTAGGCGGTAGCATGACTTTCCACTGTACTGGACACAAACAGGCTCAATCAAACCGAGTCTCTAACTTGTACATTTTTGTCGTGTTGGGCGACTTGTGGATTTTCCATTGTTTTTTTTTTTTTTCTATTTTGCTAGATATAAGTCCTACATAAAATTAGTGTGTCGCAAGTAAGAGTTATAAAGCCGTACATAGGAGTTACTATGTCCTATATGTATATTATATATTTTATTATACCAGATTTATATATGATAAACACATACATAGGCGCTTTACATAGCGAAAAGACAGTCACTCAGGGCGCCATCCTCTACTGGTACAGATACACAGCCCGATGTAAGCCGTCTTTCTTAGGACAGGTAAAAAGAAATCCTGTTTTTAGATACAGGCCTGTCCGGCTATCTTAGCCTAGCTATTTACGAATAGACAGTCTGGTTCTTAACCGTGCCCGGTGTAAAGCACCGATCTATGCAAAGCCGTCTTTTATTGGAAGAACAAGTACTGGCCTCTTAGTTAGTTGGTAGGCACTCAAGAGCATTTAAGTATTTCCAGTGCCTGGACCGGCATTCGAACCCCGGACCTCTGGACTGACAGTCAAATGTGTTACCACTAGACCACCGGGCCGCCTATATATATGCGTATTAGTTACCAGTTCCTACGTCGTACAGAGCACTTAGTCAATCATCAGAGTTAGTAAGTTGTAGAACTTAGGACAAATCCATGTTTGAGCCAAAGGCAACTGGACAGTTTTTGGTAGTAGAGCGGACGAATCCTGTTACTTTTATTATATATACAGACTGATTTATAAGCCATTTTGAATTATTATTTTTATCGGTCAAAAATCATTTTCGACGATGACAAGCGGGTGTCATTTATCTTGTCTGAGACAGAGAAGGTCCTATAGGGGATTTACGGGTCAAATAAATCTTGTCTTGATGACACATGAGAGGGCCATTAGAACGGATAATGTTGGAATATGATGTTTGAATTGCGGGCACTAGTATATGCCAATATTTGATGAAAACAACTGGTGATATCTTGAATTACAACACCCCAGATAAACTTTGTTCAAAAACTTGTAATAGTTGCAGGATAGAAAAGTGTACATTATCATATATAAATCTTGGGCGATGTTTTACAAGGAGTATTAATCGAGGTCTTTGACCAAGATTTATATACATCTGTTTTGGAAACCCCGATATTTATACCTCGACCATGATGTATGTATGTATGATGATGAACGAGCTTCTATGCATTAACTGTTTTTATCGCATTGAAATATTTTATTAAATGAAAAAGTTTGACAATGAGATTAGAAATTAATCTAATATATTTTATATAATCAATAAGTAAATAGATAGAGGGTGAACAAATGAAGGCATAATGTTCTTCAAAATGTTTCTGAGTGTTCATTAATACATGGAGAATGTATGATGTCAGGTATTACAATAAACTTGATCTTAAAGATGGTGCATAGTAAATAAACTTTGCTAAGTTGAGCATTATTCTATTCTTATCACATTTAAGGAGATCAACATATTTTTGAACACTTGGTCTACGGTAATAAATATGCCGAAGGTTATTGTACACGGGACATATTAATACAGAATGATACTCGTCCTCAGTATCTGTACTGTGACATAATGTACAAAAGCGGTCTTCTCTAACAATTCCAGTACGACGTCCAGTTTCAATAGTTAATGCATGTGGTGATAACCTTAATTTTGATACAACACATCTATATTTATGCGGCAAAACATCAAGATATCTTTCTAATCCAAAATTTTCTTTTGCATGTCTATAAATAAATAATGATCTACACCCAAAAAATAAGCGTGCCAATATACATTTTTATAAATATTTAAAAGTATATTAGATCCAAATTTCATATTTAAAGACATGAACAATTACTTCATAAGTTGATGTAAACATAATATAAACAAGTTGATTTTGTATTAACATAGCTATGCATTAACTTTAAGTACTGACCGTGTACATGTACAGATAAACACAGTATAAATGTATGATACATTGTACCACTAAAAACTGGCTGTTTTTTTTTTTTAAAATGTACTATTAATGTATAACAATTAATTATAAATGTAGCTCTGTATGCAATCATAATTTGAGCCGTGCCATGGGAAAATCAACATAGTGGCTTTGCGACCAGCATGGATCCAGACCAGCCTGCGTATCCGCGCAGTCTGGTCAGGATCCATGCTGTTCGCTAACAGTTTCTCCAATTCCAATAGGCTTTAAAAGCGAACAGCATGGATCCTGACCAGACTGCGCGGATGCGCAGGCTGGTCTGGATCCATGCTGGTCGCAAAGCCACTATGTTGATTTTCTCATGGCACGGCTCATTTACATGTTTGGTAAAGTTAAATAAATTTGATGAGGACTTTAAACATTTGAAGTAAATATCTGAAGATAAAACATTATAGTGAAAGATGGCCATTGGATATCTTTAACACACGTATTTAAACAGAAATTTCTAAACTTTAATTATCCTCTCAAACGTGATACTCGCATATGTGAAGTTCAATTATTCATAGACAGATCATGTAATTTCATTAATTAACACTGTTCTAATTTGTAATGAATTTTGATGACTCTACTGTCAGTGGAGATGCCCCTGTACTAATTACATACGTGACTTACATACTAATAAGCTTAAATCGAATTTTAACAAGATCAGATAAAAATCAGTTTCTTCCGCCTTCACCATTGTTCACCTTCACAGTAGATTATTTCTGTTAATTAAAAAAATAGATGTTTAACCTCTTTACGTCCATAGAACTACAATTATTAGACAGACAATGTTTATTTAGAATATGTTCAATTAAGATATGAAAGAGAATCATGTGAGAGTCTTATATCAAGGCTGCATTGTGTTTTGTACTTGACTTCTGCGAAGTGACTCTTTATCCGTAATTCAGTTGCAAGACCGATTTACACTGAAAACCAGCAGACGTTAGGTCTGGGTCAGATATATGAGCCGTGCCATGAGAAAACCAACATAGTGGGTTTGCGACCAGCATGGGTCCTGACCAGCCTGCGCATCTGCGCAGTCTGGTCAGGATCCATGTTGGTCGCTAATGGTTTCTCTAATAACAATAGTCTTTGAAAGCGAACAGCATGGATCCTGACCAGACTGCGCGGATGCGCAGGCTGTTCTGGATCCATGCTGGTCGCAAACTCACTATGTTGGTTTTCTCATGGCACGGCTCATATATGTATAGAACATAACGCTGCTTGCTTCGGAAACTTTACCCTTTTACTCGATGATCTAAATTCAATGTGCTACCATTGCTGAACTATGATTCGTGAGAAACGCTGTGGCAACTTCCGCTTTTAGGCGATTTTGTCTTTTTGCAATTGAAAATACAAATTTGACGCGCCAACTTATCTGCTGATAACTAAATTTTAAATCGTTTTCACAAAGAAAAAACAAGATGGCGTCCTTTTCACGCGAATGACATTAGTTGGGACACTAAATAGCTCCGTTTTTTCTCGTGAAATATTGGTATAATTTCAGCTGTACACATGTTATAAACAGAAAGTACATTAATACATTTATTTGTTTCTTCAAAGATAAAAAACTACATATTTTTCACAAACGCTACTTTTCCGTCACTGCGAGAGGCTGCAACTACATATTTTCAATTGAAATATTGGTTGTCTCCCTTTGCAGTCATCATAATAGAAAACTTATCGGTATCCTATCTATATATTTATTCCAATACTTATTGTGCAGTTATATCTTTGACAGTGCATGAAATTCGAAATAACACGTTAAAAGTACTTATAATATTACACACAAAAAATATAATTATACTAAATATAAAGAAAACGCGAGAGATCGAATTTTGAGCATTATTCGCGATGTTTTTATTTTCGCTTGCATTCACAGAGGGAAATAAATCAACCTGCAAAAATTCTGAGACTTACGTTCAACTAGAATGAGATTTTTTTCTCGTCCATTAAGACAGAATGTGTGCAATAGACCGGTCACCGCCCAGTAACCGGTCGGGCGCCGTCAAACTTAATGGATAACCGTCTGGTTTTCTATATATTCCGCACGGACGCAGACTGTTCCCTTTCCCGGTCCCTGTCAGATTTAAAAACTGCCCGCCCGCCCGCCATGTCCTCGCGGGAAAGCCAGCCGGTGCACGCCTGTTTTGTGACCGCGCAGTAGGAAAAGGATCGGGCGGCGTCCGATTAATTTATGGCTGAAGCATACACTGCACGCTCTTTACAGAATAATAGAATGACTTTTACGATTTTTTATCATTATTAAACTTGGCGTAAGAACAAACTTTGTGTTTAAAGAACTACTTGGCGGCGACATGAGTTAAACATGTTTATGTTTTATAAAACCCTGTACGAAATCACGAGAGATAAACAAACAGTTAGACCTAACAGCATCATGTATATTTTATGATAAGACTATTAGTGTAAGGATAAAGTAACTGGGTAGGCTTTACAGACGGCCGCATTTATGTGTTTAAATCTTATTTGTGTTCGTCCGTTAGTGAATTCAGTTCCTTAGATTTCCATTTTCAACCAACACTAAGCTAAATAAAATTGGCTGTGGATTGAAAAATAAAAATAAGATTATGGAGCGTCCACTAATTGATTAATCCGTACACTTTTGCACTTTCGCGGATGAGAAGAAAACAGTGTTTACCGTTATTGAACTTAATCAGATTCCTAATATAAATATACGAGAATGTTAGAGCCTTGCCGATAACGAAATAGTACATATACCCATCTACCAAACGCTTAAAAAAGACGATTTTCTTCTTCACACAGGAAAGTGAAGTTAATATGAAACAATAGCTAAATGAATATAGATTACCGAGTCGTAAATGGCAAATAATATACTATGTATTCTTTGTCAAACAGGAGTAATTTCAGCAAATTATCCGTATTTTACTACATATCTAATTGCAGACAGACAAACATAAAGTATACCCTAAAAAACCATTCTCGTTTAAATACATTTTAAAGATTAAATAATCATTAGAAAGGAATACATAGAATATTATCATATCATTTGCAAAGCTATAATACCTATAATATTTTTTCTGTAAATTTCAATGAAGTCCAGGCCTTCTTTACGCTTTATAAAATATTTTCATTCGTGCGAAAAATCGGTGGGTCTAATTTTCCCATGTACGTACAAATTTGTAAAACGGATTTTGTGAAATAAATACCAAGAAAGGTAATGCAGTTCATTTGGCGCAGTGACTTTTTTCCTTCATTTCCTAGTGATGAAATTATGCGTTCGAAATAAAAGTTAACTAACCCAGATAAAAACCTCTATTGAAAGTACGGTGGACGTAACAGGTCACTTTTTGATTTGCGTCTCTATATATTTACAATAATGTAGGTCCTTCTTTATTTCATATAAACAATTAAAAACCTGGAATGTCATGTTTTGTTGATTTAGTGCATTTCTGTGATATGAAAATCATGTATAGTCAAATATTTTTGATAGGCTATGTATTTCTTTTTTGTTTTTGAATATTACAAGCATAATCTCAAATGGCCAACGTTGATTATACCCTAAATCGTATGATTGTCTCTTGCATAGAAAAGAAATAATGTGAAACAATACTACAAACATTCAGTGACATTTAAAAACATTGGCCTCCAGTGTTTCGCTATAGTAAATGAGCTTACTTTAAAATTGAAGTTTACATGAGTTTTAGTTTGAAAACTGTCTTAAAAATGCCTAATCAAGAAGAAAAAAAAAAAAACATGTCCGAGCCGTGAATCGAACCTAAGCCGTCGCAACAAAATTTTATCGGCATGGGCCTACTTGATGATGATCAATACGCCATTGAGGAATGTCTTCTTCACGGCAGTTAAATATAAATATTTAATATTTAAATAATTTACTTCTGACTTCCGGTTACAAACGCTTTTCAATTTTGAAAGGAAAAAATAGGAAAAATGATTCTGTCAGTAAATAAGTTTTTTCAAAGAAATACGTATAGCAATAATTTCCTGCTGTCATAAACCTTGTACCGTTATGTCTTCCGTAGTTTATCCTACAGTGGATAATGTCAGATTTCTTATCGTCAAAACTTGAAAAAGAATAACAAATATAAGCTGCAAAAACGATGTCCTTCATACGTCTTGCGAGCATATAACCGTTTTTATACTAAGCTACATTAGATTAGGCCGTAAAACAATTATTAGTTATCCGACAGCAGTGTGAAATCGCATGAGTTGAGAAATAATGTACTTTTTTAAACATTTGCTTGTATACGCCAAAATTTTCGTTTTCACATATTTTCAGGGCCTGCTATAGTAATTCCAACGTACATGCACTTTATTCAGTTTTTTTTTTTTATCTTTTTGAAATCTTTTTTTTTTTCAATCTTGCTTGCCACAACGGCGTTGAGCTCGACATAGCCATCAAACTGCCTTTCATGTACAAGCCGGTCCTATCTTGTCAGGACAGTGCCTTTGATATGCATGGAGGAATCTTAGAATTTTATGTAAATGAGACAGTGTCGCTCGTGCAAAGCATAGGTCGCAGTATTAAGTTTTTACATATATATTTTTATTTTCAACGAGATATACCACGCACTTTATTAAGTGTTTTTGTCTATCTTTTAAAATCTTTTTATTTTCAACCTCGCTTGCGATGAGCTCGACTGTGACAGCCATCAAACTGCCTTTCATGTATAAGCCGGTCCTATCTTGTCAGGATAGTGCCTTTGATATGCATGGTGTAATCTTAGAATTTTGCGTAAATGAAACAGTGCCGCCCGTGCAAAACACAGGTCGCAGTATTAACCCTTTACCACACAGAACAGAAGCCAAAGTAACCTCTTTTACATAACACTGATAAGTGATAATCAATAATCAATAATCGGTATATGGCTGATAAAGGTGACTGTCTTATCTGAACAGAGGTGTTGGCATTATTTTGTGATTACACACACTTATGTTAAAAATGTCATTATTTTAATATTTTCTGTAAGTTTGACATTATTTTTGTCAATATAAAGTTTATAGCAATTTAAATTCTCTTTCCGATGATACAAAATTTATTGTAGTTTCTCTTTGAGTTTCGAAGATATAAAGTGTTAAAGTACGGGAATATATATTTTTAGGCATAAAATTCTGTTTTGGATTACTTTCACATTGAAATTCATATACAATTTCATTTTGATGCTTGAAAGTTTGATTTATAGTTAATAGACTTATCTTCCGAATCGGAATCGGTAAGTAATTATATAAAAAAAAGACGACCATCAAACTGAATAACACTACAAAATAACGGATCATAAAATTTCTGAAAGTGCAAAAAGATCGCTGAGATCGAGACTCGTAACCGACTACAGTATTCTTGTGCTAAAAATTAAAAATTTTACGATAATATTATGTAATATTTTGATGATCAAACGTCGGTACATCACGGGTGACTTCCGCAGCAATTAACTCTTGGGGTGTCATAAAATATTTGAAAGCCGCGGTCCTTCTGTTTTGATTAACACTTCCCGTTATGTAAGGCCATAAATTCCAAGCCATCGTATACACAAATTGTTGTTTAGGGGAAATCCGCATGTATCACGCGTGACCTTCATGACCTAACACATTTAAAAATACTTTGATGTTAAATGGTTGTTATTTTTAGAACGAGGAAAGCCCGCGAACCGGCCAGTTGCAAGCAGTTTTCTCAGTAATTTTCCATGACGTAGCGTCGTGCACATGTAGGAAAAAACCCCGGTGTCTTTCTTTGCAAAGTACTCGATAAATTTAAATAGTAACCACATGATCTTGTACGTAAATAATGATGACGAAATCCCATATTTTGAGTTAGTAAACATCCGGAAGTTGTTTCTTTAGGAAAAGAACGAAAATAAAGCGATTGATTATGAGACACGGGATAAAACGATTCTGTTCAAATGGCCGTTAATCGGTATAATACGTTTCTATCGGGGAACCGATAGACTCGGGTCAATACGTTTCTGTTCGGTAATCGATAGATACGGTGATAAACGTATCCGTGTGGGAAAGGGTTAAAGACCAGTGTCGCACTATGGAGTCGTGGGTCATGTGTGATCTCGTCTAGACTCTGCTATTATCTTTGCTTGGTTGCAATCTGTTCTTCCAAATGATCCTCCCACAAATTTCATCAACATTCATGAAACAGTCCTTTAAATAATCATTTGCGCTATTGTGTTCGAAAACATTTCTATGGTACAACCGCTATAAGATGTACATTGACACGGTAATGAGAGTCTTAAAACATGCACTTAAAATTTGAGCCGCTCCGCGAGAAAACCAACATAATGGCTTTGCGACCAGCATGAATCTATGCTGCTCTCTAACGGTTTCTCCAGTTGGCTTTGAAAGCGAATATCATGGATCCATGTTGGTTGCAAAGCCATTATGTTGGTTTTCTCATGGCGCGGCTCATTTTTTTTTTGCTTTCTCACTGACACACCGCAGTTGTTATTGTAAACAAAAAGAAACCAGGTCATTTCCTCAATGAAGTATAACATGTACTAGATTATAATTTAAAATACGTCAAAACTTTTTCAATTTAAGCTTAAGATACTTTCGTAACCATAAATACAAATTAAACGGAGGTATTTTTGGGGTTTAACAACTTTAAAAACCGGAAATCGGGTTGTTGTTTATTGCACTCAGTCCGTATAATATTAAGGACACAGCTTAGTAACGATTTGCTTAGAGGTACACAAAGCTTAAAAAAAAGAATTTCAATCTCAATTAACATGCTAGTTTACTTTAAAGCATCGTTAAAATGTTTTGGTCCTACTTAGGATGAAATCTTTTTGTCGGTCAATAAGTGCTTGGTATCATTCCCGGCTGAAAAACGCTCTGCATCCAACAAGAACAGATCCGCAACAAAAAGTAGTAATTGATTTTTTTTTTGCAATATTTTACCATCTATTCGTATAGCAACCTTGATAAATGATATTACATTTTGGGCCAGGATGTGGTTTTGGCGGACTGTCAGAAAGTAATGTTTCTCGATATGAGTCTTTAATTGTACACTATACAACTTAGAAATATTGGTACTAAACATTTTCTTTCTTTTTTGTTGGATTTAACGTTTCACCGACACATGATAGGTCATATGGCGACTTTCCAGCTTTAATGGTGGAGGAAGACCCCAGATGCCCCTCCATGCATTATTTCATCACGAGCGGGCACCTGGGTAGAACCACCGGACTTCCGAAAGCGATCTGGATGCCGGCTTCCTCACATGAAGAATTCAACTTCCACTCGGCCACGTAGGCCCCTACTAAACATTTTCACTTCTTTACTTAGGAGAACAACATTTTCATTTATTCTCATTAATTTCCTCTTATACAATTATATATAACTCGCAGTCTAGCGTATTAAAGTCTTAATGCCGGGCTGTCCATTAGAAGTAAGCTCCATATCCAGTATGACTTATTTTGATCGTATTTTCATATGCTAAATGGCCAGTTTTCATGTTGATGTAAAAAAATAACGGACACAATTTGGATACAAGGCAGAACAGGTTTTCGTTAAAAAAAGTCATGCTATATGAAGACAGCCTACATATTTGTTTGACAATTAAGTAATCTTTATCAACAATAATATTTACACGAACTATCAGTCGGACACCAAGTAAACAAATTTCACGGCGTGAAGAAAGCACTGTGTAAATGTACCTGTTCGCCACCTTTTGAGATTGATTAATTTTATCAGGTTGGCGTTGACCTTGAGATATAAATTTTGATATTTATCAGGGGACGATGACAGCCTTAAAGAGCATATTGGTTTATTAAAAGAAATCCAATTAATTATTTTGCAGCCAAAACAGAAAAACTTAATTTTCTTTCGATTCTGTCAATACTTTATTGACTTCTTGGCGCTATGCAGAGTACTTCCTAAATAGGTAATCTTTTCCGAAACGAAGTTTTACTTCATTATAAGAAAAGTTTGTTAACATTACACATTATTCGAATAGGGTGGTAATATATTGTTTAGTCGTGAATTTATTGCCAAAGGGATTCTGACTAAAGTATTTCTTTTGTTTTGAACACCGACATTTTGAGGAGTGTTTGGGGGGGGGGGGGGGGGGTTTCTTTTCCTAAGAATTTGATTCTTTTTTCTCAACACGAGGAACACAATAAGCTATGCAGAAGAAAGCAAAGTGCAAGTTCCTAACTTATTTCGCCAGTTAAACATTCCAACCAGATGTCTGACGCAGAACTCTTTTGCCGAAAAATCGTTACTACCATGAAAGCCAAAAAACATATTCACTCCCAGTTGCCTTTATTGTGTTTTCAAACATAGGCGTTATAGTAATTTATGTACATGTACTTGACACTGGTTTTAAAATCTGCAAAATTTAAGAAACTATATTACCACAAAGTTCCGTTTCAAGAGCGAATTTATACTTACGTGAACAATTCTTCACTGGGATGCGTGACTTTTACCTATTATTTTTCTTTGTACTTTGTATTGCCCTATATCTTCACTACATGTATATCTATGTGCTACCTTCTTTAAATAAAGTTATTATTATTATTATCATTATTATTGTTATCATTACCATTTAGTGACAGACTAACGATGGCCTTGACCAACTGAAACTGATCAACTCTGTAATTCATGACTGATCCAATGGTTGTTAGGCAGTTTATCTATTTTGATAATGTCTGACTTCCTTAATTTCGTGTACATAGTGCATATATCATTTTGATAGCTATGTTTTTGTTTTTATCTGTATATGAGAATCAGTAAGATGACCTCACTTAAGGTCATCAGGTCTTACTTAAAATTTAGTTTTAGTTCAATAATACAATCAGAATGCACATATTCACATAGTCTTTGTCCAATCAAAATGGATCTTGGTCTACATAATCACCATGAAGCGGACATGCTTATGTTATTAGGACTTTCCTGCAGCAGCTACGCCTTTCTTTGGAATTTGAAATATTACAACGTCTTCAGAACATTGTTTACTCTAACTCTTCCTATATTTTCCAACAAATCGCAAGGAAAACTTAGTACACCTCAAAAGTATTGGAGGGACATGCGTATATGATCGAGAATCTCAAGTACTTTAAAAAAAATTCTGGAGCTAAGGTCCGTTTTGGACACAGAAATATTACAACTTCTTGTGTGCTCAACTCCTACAGTTGCAATCCAATTGAAATGAAACTTGTTACACATCATCATCAACATCAAGTGGACATCTGCATATTGCCGGAACTTGTCCAATTATTTTTTTTCTGGGAGAAATGGTGCTTTTTTCGGACGCAACGACATATAATTCTTGCGTGTTGTCGAGTTACTCTCGTTCTGGCGAGGCGACATGTGACAAAGGACGAAATAATTTACCGTGCTGTTGTTCTGACCGGACGCAAACACAACGAGAGCATGACAAAAAAAAAGAAAGAAAAAAAAAGTGTCGTTACAGCTTTGACATTAATCTCAACCCACACCCCTACCTCTACCAGATAAAAATATGCTCCCTTTCGGACTCGACCTTTAAAATTTTGCTTCAACAGATGCACTAAGTAATTGACCCTATCCACCGCTGTTTACCTGAAACGTGTATGCTAAATTAACTGGAAATGTACACATTCGTTTTGCCAAACCAGTGTGATATTACAGAAAATCAGCTTCAAATTAACCTCTTAATACCCCCTTCACATCTACGAGTTTTTCTTACGATTCCTTACGATTTGCCAACTCGTAGGCAGTCGCATGCAATCGTGAATAGCTCGTCGGTAGTCGTAAATAGCTCGGCACTACTCGCAGACGATCGCAAGCAATCGTGAACGTTGAGGTAATATTTTTGACATGTCAAAAATTTCTTACGATCGTCCGCGATTTGAATTATCGGTGAATAGCTCGTAAAGAGCTCTAATGAAGTCGTAAGTATCGTAAACAACACGTAAACCACTCGTAAGCGCTCGTAAATGTGTCGTAAAGACTTTGTTTTACGATTAAATACAATGTGTTTACGATGTGTTTAAGAGGTCTTACGAGTTCTTACGATTTCTTTCACGATGCGGTACGAGGGGTTTACGATTTGTTACGGGCACTTTACGAGTATTTTACGAGCACGTACGTATGCTTTACGATTTATGAGAGGTATAAAAGCTGCCAAATCGAACAGTTCCTTTCAGTTGCTGTCAATACGTCAAAGGAGTGAGACCTCAATCATATCTGCAACAATGCCACCTAAAAAGAAGGTAGTCGCCAAGAAGAGGAGAGCACGCTCGCCTTAGTGCAAAGTTAAATAGCAAAAACATGATAATCGTAATTACTCGTATCTAACTCGCAACTACTCGTAACAACTCGTAAACAAATCGTAATGTATTCGTAAAGCCTTTGGTGAATCATGATATTCAGTAATTCACTCGCAACAGCTCGTAAATAACTCGTAAATAGCTCGTAAAACGATCTATTGATCCGTAATTACCCGGAACAAATCGGTAATTTTGGTCGTAAATGCATCGTAATAACTCGGAATAAATCGCAATTTGATCGTAAACAGCTCTTAAATAGCTCGTAAATGTGGGGAATCGGTGAACTTTTACGATTTTGTGCAATCCGTCATAAATCGTAAGAAAAATTGTAGATGTGAAGCGGGTATTACAGTCTGGTTCCACATCGCAGAAAAGACATTTATGTATTGTTCCTTCTCGTGAGAAGGAATATTTAGGGTTAGTAAGTCACATCTGACTGAGCAATGACCTCGAACACTGTTGTCGTTACAAGCTGGCCAATCAAAAGCCGTGACCTTAGAAATAACCTCTGACGTTAAAATTGTTCTTTCCTAATTGAGGCGACTCTCTGACTGAACGCGCTCCGTGGATTACATATTACTAAACCCGAGGATGATTGATTGATTCTCTTATTTCCTATATTCTTGAAGGGCATAACATGTGTACAAACAGGTAGACATATATCAGCAAATTTACATGTAATTAACTGAATATTATCGTTACTTTCGAATGCATGGTCAATATGTGAAAACAAACCCCATTCCGACCCTCTAATTATGAGCATCAAATACACGCATCGGATGTAACACTACTGACCGGGTCAACGTGTATAGCCAGCGTATTCTTATTGCCGTATTTACTCACCTGAAAGTGGTAACAGATTTGCTTTGTTGTTGGATTTAACAATTTATGTAAGCGTAAATACTTACTTAACATTGTTAGGCAGTATAAAACAACATACATTTGTAGTTCTTTTACAGAATTTTCGATTTTTTTGTATTTAAAGCACCCTTGGTGCAAAATGTAACGCCCTCGGGGGCGCTTAATTATAAGTTTCTTGTTTAACGTGGGTAGTCGACAACTTATTTCCAGCCGAACCCACTGCAGGCGTCACATTTACATCCCCAGCATCTAGTCTAGACCGATACTGTTGGAAAGAGTACCGATTAAAATAAATCACCCAGCACTGAACACTAGTCGGGATATCAGACAAAACCGGGAATCAATCTGGGTGCGGGAATCGGACTCGGATTGGTTTGGTAATCGAACCCGGATCGCTGACGTTGTAGTCCAACCTGCTAACCACTGCGCCACCGACTCCCTGATTAAACAGGGGTGGGGGATACGGAATATCAGATAGAATGGTCTTGTCCTTGTGTCCAACCCTTGAGTTCTACATACTGATGACCAATATTTAAAACAGATATTGCAACCAAAATTTTACAAGATGATCAATATATATTTATATAGATGTGCTCTAAATAGAACTTTTGCTATGATTTAACTTGTCTTAAACATATTTCAGATATTTTATAATACAAATGTAGTTATGACCAAAAAGCGTACTGTCTGTGTCAACATTAAACCGATTTATTGCGACATTGCCGTGAACTATAAAAGATCTTTTGAAGTCTTGTATCTTTAATTTATATTGGTTGTTAGGCAGATATCAGTTTTGCGTTCGTGACACACATAGTTTTATTCAACGTCTAGCTTCCTCATTTAACATATAAACAGACGACTGATAACAATGTTTTGACTTTTATCTGAGTGGGTGTTAATAAAGTTAACCTTTGACAAAAGCAAGATTTATCTTACGTGTCCTTAATAAAAAAAGTTCATCTCATGTCTCACTACCAACCAGATACCAGTACTCTGTCTTTTTTTTTTCTAAATCTAAATTATCTCAGTAAAATGGGCATAATTATGCAAAATTTGAACAGTCATCCTAAAGATATTTTTCCTGTAAACGAAACATATGATTTGAATAAATGTGGACAAGGTATTCGATGGAGCATCCTTGGCCTTATTGGCTTCCCATATGTCAGCCAGATGAGTTTGCAAGACTGGATTCTGTTACAGAAATAAATTTTTCACAACTTTGTGGAATTCGTGCGACTTTATCAAACATGTGGTTACAAATACGACTGAACGAAATCAGATATAGTATTTCACAATGACGCACGAACGTATTTTTCAACGTTAGGTCTAGATTAAACCAGTTCTTAAGACATAATTTGGAGTGCTTAACACGTAGGTCAATCATTCTGTGCATGCGCATACATATTTTATGAATGAGTTCCAGCTAAAGGTTACAGTTTATTTCGGTGCATCTATAAAATTATTTTAAAAACCGACACAGTCGGGCAGCAAATGCTTAAAGATGAACAGTAACACACCAGTTTTATGCTAGTTCCAAGATTCCTCCCATAATTCATTTTGTGTATTTGTAAGGCCTAAAAAATTGTTTGTTTTCGGGATCCAGACCTACCCTAAATTTTTGGCCCGACCCTTAATGTTTTTAAGGCCTTGGAGATGTTTTTTTTTTCAACTTTAAAAAAAAAAATGCACAACTGCACTTTTTTGCTTTAAACATGGTCATTGACGTTAGAAATCAAATTATGATGCTCTAAATGCAAAACCCCCTTATTTGTATTCAATTTTGACACAAGAATAATTTCCGAAAAGTCTCATTTAAAGAAAATTCTTATAGTTTTTTTCCTTTCATAGAATTTTTTCAAATTCACATATATGATAGGACAATTTGTGCTGAAAACAATGAACAAATGAAAACAAGGGGTCACCAGGCTTGTTTTTGTGAAAAATTGTTTTGAACACACCCACTGTTGCTGAAACTGCCAGCGATTTTTCAACATTTTCATAATTTTCTGCTTTTTTTATAAATACCAACCAAAATATACATCAAGACAGCACAATAAGGTTTATTCTTTTTTCAGCCATGATTTTATTATACACTTATTTGATATGATAGTCATATATTGTAATACTATATCTTCAATATCCTTACAATAATGGGTACAAATTAAAAAATATGTATATATTGTTTCATATTCACTTTTGTGAACTTTTTTCAATGGAAAATACCCATAGTGAAGAATATGTTTTTTTTTAAGATTTTGAAAAAAACTCTTTCATAGAATTTTTTCCTGTTTTTCTTGTGTATAGATAATTGTATTGTGAGCATAAAAATGGCTAAAAATATATGGGTCACAAGGCTAAATTTTTTGTTAAGACCGCTAGAATACAACACCTTTTCGGACGGAAAATGGCGCGAACCTTGCCAAACTGATTACATGTATGTCTGCTAGAAGTTAAATAAAGTTTTAAAAATTCTTAATTCTTTCTATAATTTAATATTGAATAGTCTGAAAGGTGATATTGTCTTATCAGTACTAGGTCAATTGTCTTACATTATATGAACAACACTGTCTTTGTACTAAAATGCGATGTGAAAACACAACCACAAAAATGGCAAAATACCTGTCAGGCATGATACTTGTCAATATAACATAAACAGTATCAACATTTGATTACTGATAAAAACTTATCAAAATGTAATTTCATTCAAGATTCCTCATATTTAAGATTGTCTGTCACATGTTTCAACAAATGTTGACTTCACTTCAGTTTTCAATATAAAGTGCCGGCTGCGCAGAAAGATGCGCATAAAAAAACTATAGGAATTCCCTTTAATAAAAAAAAAATCCAAAGAAAAAAAAGAAATTCCGACCTACCTACCCTAACTTTTTTAGCATATTACCGGAAATAAAGATTTTTATTTTTTAGGCCTAAACTTCACTTAACACTTAAATTATATTGAGCAAGATCGTTTCTGTTTCATCCGTTAAAGACCCACCACAACCGAGTGACCTATTTTTTCCCCTCAACATGAACTTCGAGAAAATCGTTCAGATAATACTGGTATAACACAGCTATATTGCATGACGACAGGTGGGAAGTTTAGACCCTCTCAGAATTCAATGTGTTTTCTCAACGTCGTTTGCAAACTTATTCAGTAAATCTCTTTTCAGTATATAGGCTCAAAAATATAGATAAGTAACTGTCGTGCCCTGTAGAAACAAAGTGTGGTCTAAACTGAGCTTATTACATCAACTACTGTGCATAATGCTACACTCATTCAATAAAATGTTCAGCCATTAAACACTATTATCTTGGCCTTATATATGTCACTGTCAGTTTGTTAAAGACCCACCACGACCTAGTGACCTAATGTTTCCGCCCACAAAATCTTCATGAAAATCATTGTTATAATACAGGTAATAAACAGATATACTACAAGTTTTCAGGTGGACAATTTAGGCCCCTCCTGAATAAATTTGTGTTCACAACTTTATCTGCAATCTCTTTTCAGCATAGTTTTAAGAATATAGATGAATGACTGCCTTACACTGTAGAAACAAAATGTGAATGAACTTTAAGGACACGTCACGGCTGCGATAATTTAGCATTATTGCAATACACAAACGGTATCAAAATTGTGTTTCCAATACTTGTGCTCATTAGAAAAATCCTCAATATGTATGTGAATATAAGGGATGTATTTAGTATGATTGCAACAGTGTGAGTTGCTCTAATTAGTAACAAATGACTGAAACAATAGGAATTCTTGCGTGATTATGATAGACAAAACGACAGTAAGGTAGCAATATATCCTTTTTTTAATATATACCTATATAAATTCTGTAAAAAATCGGCTTGTATTTCACAATGAAATATGAACAGACAGACAAAAATCCCGTATTGTACTTTTAAAATTCCGTATTGTACCTTCCGTATTGTATGCTGTCGGACTATTTTCATTAATATGCATGATCCGACACATTTCTATAAATAGCGCACATAAAAACTTCACTAAGTTCCTTTTAATATCGATAAAAATTGAAGATCTCATTCAAGAACTAAACAATAATCAAACTGGTAAAGGTATATAATAAAAGGGTCATTATAACAGTAGCTAGATCTGGGACTTTGTATTCGGCTCTCGTGGATTTTGCAAGGTCGGATCACACTCGGCGCTTGCGCGCCTCGTGAGATCCGATCTGGCAAAATCCACTCGAGCCGAATACTGCATCCCAGATCAAGCTACTGTTACAATAACCCTATTATATTGTTTGAATTTGTGAGTTGTAAGCTACAGTATTGAAGACCCATTTTTAAGACAATTCAACGGGAAATTAGTAATAACAGATTTTTTTAAAATTAGGTCATGAGTCATTTACACTGGTCATAGCTTTCGCAGAAGCGGTGGTTCCATCGCAGCGGCGGTGGAGGATTCGTCGCAGAAGCGGTGGAGAAATATGGCCGACTGACTACATTTATGCTGTCATCGGTACGTTTTCTAAGGCCTTTCCACGTTTGACTGAAAACAACCAGTGAGACAGGAGCCCACATGTGTACTCTTTCAACCAGAAACACTTGTTCAGTGCAGTTCTTTGTCATTAATGTAAACACTTCTGTACAGTTTGACGAGGGACTGCCGTTATTGTAGAATTCCCATTAAAAATGGTAAAATATTGTACAAAACGACCCCTGAGCACGTTTGAAGCAAATCGTAAGTACGGCCCTATCAAGCAAAAACTATTACTTTGTAATAGGTGAATTTTCATTACAAGCATATGAAAAAAATCGACCAAATATGATTCCAACGCAGTGTGCGGTGGGTACAATTGCAACGCATTACGGTGGATCTTGTTTCTTTAATGTTTGTTATGGACTTTTAACTTAAGTAAACAACATTTGCCTGGGATTTTGATGTGGACAGGTATTTGGAATCAATTTGACATCAGACAGCAACAGAAACTTAATGTTTAGTAATAATATACTATTAATTTGCACTTCCATTCTGTTCAATGCACACACGAAAAGCTTTATTTTAAACCATAATTATTTTACTAAATCAGCTGCCAGATAATAACGCCATGGTCTTTCGTACTAAATACACCCCCAATCATGATTATTAATATTATAGCATGAAGATTTTTTTTTCATTTCCCTTATTATATATAAGATATCAACTGACAATATCGATTGTTTGCTTAAATGCTTACCACATGCGACTTTTATATCATAGAACAGATCAATTTTCTGCTCTTCCTTTGTTTGTTTTGGCCATTGGGTTGGGGGCGGGGAAGTATTCTCCAACACACTGCACATGCTGCAGCCATTTGTCATTTTTAGGGGTTTTTTTAAATCATGTTTTAGCATATTTAAGCATATTCCCAGCTGTAGTTTCTCTTCAGTTGTTATAATAAGAATAACTGAAATGAGTTGATTCCTTGTCGTCCTCTTGGCACTAGAACAAGGAGTTAAAGGTCTCTTGATATGTTTGATTGGCACTGTGACAGTTTTCATAGGAAAATGAAGTTTTTGTCTTTCATTTTTGTAACATTTTTTCCGCTTGCTTGTTGTTAGTGATTTGTACTCTGTTTCTCCGTTTATCTTTCAATCATCAAGATAAACATTACTAAAGATAATGCCATGAATGTGACGTATGGCGTTAACAGGCTTTTCTTTTGATTTGACCTGGTGACCTAGTTTTTGAACCCACATAACAAAGTTTCGAACTTGACCTAGAGATTATTAAGATAAAAATTCCATGCCCGGTGTGTCTAATCACGTGATTGCGCTACGTCATTTTGAGCTCAAAAGTGAAGGTAAGAAGGTAAACAAAAATTGAAAATCGGGGCGTATTTTTTAATCTATATATTGTGTTTATATCGTGCATATGATTCGAAACCTATTTGAAAGTGCTATCCCCGCGACTTTCCCACCGAAAGCTTTTCGTTCTATTCCTGTTCAATTGACTTGCACATTGAGCGCATACTGTCGAAAGTGGTTGAACAGGAATAGCGTTAAAACGAGAGTTTTGGCGGTACAATTGTAGTACCAGGGCTAGCACTTTCAAGTAGGTTTCGAACGATGTACATGATATGAACACAATATATTGAATTATAAACTTACGCCCTGATTTATAATTTTTGTTTACGCTTCCACTTTCACCATCGGGCTCAAATTTAAATGACGTAGCGCGATCATGTGATTGGGCACACATTTGCAAGTTTGTATCAAATTCAAGCATAAATGAAACCTTATAATATTTAGCTAAGAGGGCCAGAATAAAAACAATGCCCCTCTCAGGGGTAGTATCTCTTGCAATCTGACTAAAGTATTGCACTATTTTATTGGACTGTCGAATGCATATTGATTACATGGGAGGTGCACAGAACAGTTTAATCTTCGGTTCATATTCGGTACATTCCGTATAGTATTTGAAAAGTAACAAGCAATTAAAATGGTTTATATTAAAAGCGTGTATACGGAGGTAGGGAAGTCACGATAGGTCGGTGGTCATCGTCAATAGCTTGAAACCTGGAGATCTTAAGATCGAAACCATTCAGTGTTTTCTTTCTTTCTTTTTTTTTCTTCAAGAAACACTTGTATTTTCACAAGTATTTTTAAAATATTTTTATCTCGTTTTTTGTTTAATTTCTCAATTTTTTATATATATATGTTTATGTTATTTTATTCACCGTTCAATTTACTACATTACAAATTTCATACATATAAATTACAACAAGCTAAATTCATCATCCAGTTCCGCTCGCGGTGTCGGTACTGCTGTCATCGGAGTCTTATAAATCATATAAACAATTAAAAATGAAAAATAAAAATGTTTTCCCACTAATGGGCTCGAACCAGCTATCTCCAGCATCAGAGTCATGTGCTGCAACCACTGAGCCACAGATACGAACGACGAGTACGTGTTTCACTTACACTACTAATGATGAAATGTGGACATCTAACCAAAATTTCTTTCCGTAAAACATACGGATAGCACTGAAGTTGGGCCGAATATTATAATATCGAATGCACAGAGCGTATGCACATTTGACAAGTTAAAAAATAGCACAATACAAATTCTATTACGCTACGCTTAGGGTCTGAACACGAGATATTGATAACCTCGTTCTGACGACCCTTCCGCTAGCCAACCAAAACCCAACTTACAACATTCTTCACACGTAAAAAGCCTTGGTTTTTGATATCTACAATTCTTATGTCGTAAGAGGTCAGATAGCCGGTTAGCTCAGTCAGTAAGGCAGTTGCTCTGTTAGCGAGGGGTCCCGGGTTCGAACCTTGGGCTAACTGAAGACGAATGGGTCGTTCTCAGATCTTCGTTTAGATTGTATCCCTTGAACATAAGATGGAATCTGGCTTTTTCAATAGGAACCGAGATCTTATTGTGACTTAATTTGTGTGTAAATGTAGTTAAAGTCGAAAGTAAAATGTCACTGCTATCATGTTCATAAGGTGACTTGACCATTTTGGCTCCTTCGGGGATTAAAATCTGTTGAAAATGAGGTCTCTATCGTGTTCAAAAGAAATTGTGGACGAACGACGGAAGAATGGCAATCAATAATACCATCTTGTCACTAAATTTCTGTGGTAAGCGTCTAAAAATAAAAGGATATTGTTAAAGAAGAGATAAATTAGCATACTTGTAAACAGTCTTAAATCCAGTAACAGAGCTGCTCAATGGCATTTTGTTAATGTATGCTACATATTAGTAATTATATTGTACTTTAGTCAAGTTAGTTTATCATACGATGCAAAAGTCACATGTGACCAAATCAGAAAATTAATATTGACAGTGTCTCTTGATATTATGTATTTACGGATATGCAAATCAATGTCATATTTATTCTATACAGATTCTGTCCCTATCTAATGTCAAAGTGATTTCATGGCTCTACCAAAATTCTGGGAAAATGCTGTTTACTCCAATTTAAGGTCAATAGCGAAAATTAAAGAAACAATATCCACCGTAATGCGTTGCAACTGTATCCACCGCACACTGCGTTGGGATGATTTTTGGTTGATTATTTTGTATGCTTGCAATGAAAAATCTCCGATTACGGAGAAAAAGTTTTTGCTTGACAGTGTCAGACTTACATTTTGATGCAAACGTAGTCAGGGGTCGTTTTGTACAAGATTTTACCATTACTGATAGAAATTCTACAAAAAACGACAGTCCCTCGTCAAACTGTACAGAAGTGTTTACATTAATGACAAAGAATTGCACTGAACAAGTGCTTGTGGCTGGAAGAATACACCTGTGGGCTCCTGTCTCATTGGCTGTTTTTAGTCAAACGTGAAACACTTGTTAGAAAATGTACCGATGTGAGCGTAAATATAGTCAGTCGGCCATATTTCTCCACCGCTTCTGCGACGAATCAGCCACCGCCGCTGCGTTGGAACCATCGCTTCTGCGAAAGTTATGGCCAGTGTGTCATTATACAAATGTCAAATTTTGTCATTAGTTTTCACGAGCTGTCAAAATTATTTTTATCTCTCCATTCAGCAAATGCATTGTTTTTGTAGTATCTTGGTAGGACATTGCAGTGTGTAACTTACTTTACATTCCACATTAATATTTGTGCTTGAAATTGCTTTGCTGAGCTCGATGAAGTAATGAAAGAAATTCTATTGTTTTTGTTTATTGTCTGTTATAAAGGTACCAAACTTCTATATCAAGATGTAAGAATTGTTCCATTCTGGTAGACAAAGGAAACTATTTGGTTGAATCTTAACATAACGGTTTTTGGAAAGAACTGAATATTCTTTGTTTTTTATCATTCACCGGAAATTCAAGACGTGTTATCACCTTAACTAAATACACTTATCTATGTATATATTATTATATACGTTCATTGAAGAACGAAGTGGCAAGGGAGATCACTGCGTAGGAGTTTGCATTTACATTGTTACGTCGAATCATTCTGTTAGCACTAAATACCTAACAATCAGTTAACAATTTAATTTTACATTGACCTTTAAGAAATGACAAGGGCTGTATCAGGTTGTGTTTGCGACGACTCTTAATCCATTAAAGGTATAAAAATAGCTTGACATACGTTGACCAAACTCGCATGCAAAGTTTTTTTCCTTCATTGTTGCTTTTTAATAAAAAAAAATGCACATTAATGTTTCAGCAGAAACAGCGCGCCAACTGGGGAAGTCACGTGGAGTTCATATTGACTCTGGTTGGATTTGCAGTTGGATTAGGAAATGTTTGGCGTTTTCCGTACCTGTGTTTCAGAAATGGTGGCGGTAAGTTACGATAAATAAAATTCAAAAATATAAGTGTCTTAACAAGAATAAATTCATAACATATTTTTTCACCGTAATATTACCAATACATATAGTTATTTTCAACTACACTTTTGTGGAACAAGTATATGGAATACATAAACGGTTATTGGCATTTTGTAGCAATATGTAAATGAAATAGAAAATGTTTAAACTTTACTGATTTTAAATAAATGTTTCATTTCAATGTCCGATCTGCTGTGTAGTCATTAGTTTTGTTAGGAGGCATTTTTGTTCTTCTTTAGGACATTTTTCAAACTTTATTTCATCAGACTTGCTGTTATAGGGAAAGTGATATCTCAGCTCGAGCACTGTTTCTAGCGATGTGTTATATGTTGTTTTATATGCCCAAAGGGACGTATTATTTTATGACGCTGGGTCCGTCTGTCGTGTCCGCTCTGTAATTTTTGAACCCCTTTAAGGATTTCGAAGAAACTTGACACAAATGTTCACCACATCAAGAGCGCATGTTTTAGATGGCTCGCTTCAAGGTCAGTGTCACACTTAGTGGTCATATGACTTTGTTTCGTGTCCGCTTTGTAACTTTTGAATTGTTCCAAACATTTTAAAGAAATTTGGCACAAATGTTCACCACACCAAGACGATGTGCAGAGTGTATATTTCGGATGGCTCGCTTCAAGGTCAATGTCACACTTAGGTGTCAAAGATCTTACCTTCGGGCGTGTATTGCTTTTCATTGCGGTGCTCTTTATGTTTTTATATTAAAAGCATTCACCGATTTGTCTGTCATTGTGATACGGGCTTTGTTTAATATAGTTTGCCAATTATATATATTTGTTTATTTTCCCGGAGCATTCCTCATACTTATTTCATCTGTTTGGTTGTCATGGGTATACCGCTATTTTACCTTGAACTTTGTTTTGGACAATTTGCCAGTCTAGGACCGGTGAAAATTTGGGTTGTTAACCCAGCAATGAAAGGTATAGGGTAAAAAGAAAGATTGAGCCGCGCCATGAGAAAACCAACATAGTGGTTTTGCGACCAGCATGGATCCAGACCAGCCTGCGCATCCGCGCAGTCTGGACAGGATCCATACTGTTCGCTTCCAAGCCTATTGCAATTATAGAAACTGTTAGCGAACAGCATGGATCCTGACCAGACTGCACGGATGCTGGTCACAAACCCACTATGTTGGTTTCTCATGGCGCGGCTCATTTAAGAATAATCTGTGTTAGCATCCAATCTCTTGTTTGCCTGAGTTAGACATTCAAGCTAGCGTTTCTCAAGATTTCTTCGACAAGCCGTATCAAGGATATTTTGGTTTTACCTCGAAAGGGAAGAAGTTAATAACATTATAATAAAAAATTTTTTTTTCCTTCGAATATTCTTCATTTGCACAATTACAAAGAGTGTGCAGTAAAGGCTGTAAAATAATTTGAGATTATAGAAAGTATTCGCAATTTGGAAGTTGTGATATTGTAAATGGTGAAATTTCGTCACCTTTCGCCATATGATACAGAACAAACTTAATCACAATTAAAGAATAAGCGCTTCGTGGTTATTAGTACGTTTACAGATGTTTTTAATCATTCACGAGCATGTAGCTCTGTTTTCAAAAATAAGCAAAAAGAACTCTTGTGAATATCTCCTAATCTACAGTAATTTTGCATGATGTCAATTCGTGTTTCTTTGAACCTGCATTTTAAAAATAAAACCCTTTCATATACATCGGCGTGAAGTTGGCAGTACAGCAGTAGCAGCAGTAGGAGCAGTTAACTGCTGTAACTGCTGGCAGTAGCAGCAGTTAACTGCTCCTACTGCCAGCAGTTACAGCAGTTAACTGCTCCTACTGCCAGCAGTTACAACAGTTAACTGCTGCTACTGCCAACAGTTACAGCAGTTTATTGCCTGTCGCAGTTAACTACCACTAGTTACAGCAATTGATCGTGTTTACTAACACCAGTTAACTGCTACTACTGCCAGCAATTATAACAGTTAATAAAGCTGTACTACCAGATGATGAGAATGACATAAGGTATTTATTTTGTCAGTGTCCTACATATAATACTGCCAGCAGTTAAATTGTGTTATTAAAATCAGTTTTACAAGTTTCCTTCAGATGTGTAATGGGCCGTAAAACCTACCCTTCCCGCTTATACATTTGTCCGTATCGTTTAAAGATCATTGAAGCGTTCTTAATCTATTTCTATCAAGAATTTTCTGCCCTTGAAACCGACTTTCAAGGGCAAAAAATTCAGGATCAAGCCTGGGTACCTATGATTTTAATACATATTTTCGTTCAAAACTTGATTCTCAGTAAGTATACAAAGTTTAAAGAAATACTGCCGTAGGAAAAGTTTTTGCCCTATAGGAAATTGTCCCATTTACCATTAAATTCTCCTATAAACTATGTACCCTGCAGTAAAATGGTTTACAAGTCTCTCTCGTCTCATTTATGTTTCTGCCAGCAGAATGGTCTATGAGATACGGTGTTCCGTTAGGACAATCGTGACTTTTTATATAATTCTAAAGCGCGATGCACGATGATACGATGACAAAAACGCGATGGCGCGATGGCGCGATAGCGCGATGGCACGATGATGAAACAACGATGGTACGATGGTGAAAAAAGCGATGACACGATGATGAAATCGCGATGGTACGATGGTGAAATGTCGATGTAATATCGCATTTTCATCATCGTTACCATCGCGTTTTCCCATGCACCGAGCAAAACCAGCTAGCGAACAGGCTGTACAATTACGTATTTTTTGCTTTGAAGCCTGCTCCCTTAAAGAATCGGCAAAGATTTCTTACATTTAGTAATGAAATTGAATTAATCTTTTAAAGACACATTGACCAGTTTTACTGAAGTCACACTAAAAATTCTAGTTTGTATTTATTTTATTTTATAACGTAGTTTAACAAGGCTTTTTTTTTTAAGAACTGTTTGCTGGGAAATTCATTACCTTGGTAGCTCTATTAAGGATTCAAAATTTTTTTATGTATCTTAAATAAAGGAAAAAAACTTTTCAATCTGTCAATCTGTCTTGTAAATATCGGCCAGTTTTTATCCAAATTTCTTTTGTTTAGCGTCTAAGTGAGGCAATGTGTAGGCGCGTTTTTATTCCAGTTGCATTTTTTTAAGTATACGGGTTTTAAATTTGTTTATTATAATCTTGCAATTAAGTTTTAAAAAGTTGAAATGTGTAAAGAATAAATTTACTCCTTACTTTGTATTCTAAATTAAAAGATAATTAGGAATGAATTAAAAAAACGTAGTATGTCACCGTTTTGTGGGTGATTAAATAAGCTTACAGGTATTTTGTTAAGGAAAAAAAAGAGAAAAAAAAAAGAAAAAAGAAAACAAAAAAAAAAAAAAATAAAAAAAATGTGCACACTTTCGCTTTTGGCGAAGTATTTAAAGAATTATAGTGAGAATAATAGCAGACACTTGGTGCAGAGGAAAAGCGTTCATTTTGCTGTCTTGACGCTTTTTTATCTTAGGAAAATTGGTAAAATTTTAAAAATGAAAATATCCGAATCGGTTTTTTTTTCCTCGTGTGCACGATATCTAAAGTCCCGTGGGGTTGGCCACCCTTTGTGTAGAATTATAAAACCTATTTTATCAAAGGAATTTTGGGGCTTACACTTAACATTTCCCACTAATTTTTGTCCAAGTATCATTACTTTATTTTTGTACAGTAACATTTGCGCAAGGGATTGACTATAGAAGAATTTTACTCGCCGTTTGAAAGTGCCCCTTATAAATTTCGGTTTTCCTTGATTATTTTACGCCCTTCGATTTTAAAAATTTAATCGTAAATATTTAAAAGATGGGTACTCAGTGATCCCTCATTTCCAATCAGCCCTTTTTTATTTAAGGGTTCGAATAACTAAGTTTATTTAGAAGTAATTTGTATTGTTTATCATGTAATGCGCAAAAGAAAGTCAGAATTTAGTGGAATATCCTAGTTGCGAATCATTGAAGCGGGCGCGGTAAATTGAGACTGATTTTAGATAATGAAACGTTAAGTTATTATTCATCTTAATAAATTTTAATTTATTAGAGATGTCTACAAACAAAATACATAATTCGTGCAGAAAAAAAGTTAGAGTCATGTTGCACATTTGTCTCTCATTTATTACTATATAGATTTGATTCAAACTTAAAATAGTTGTTTAACATTATTAGCCTCATCATCTGACACATGGTGCATTACTTTTGCAGAAATCGTCGATGAATTATGTCCTTTTTATACTTATTTAATGTTTTGATAAACTTTATATCTATCTGTGTTATTACTAAATACAAATAACACAGATTTTGGCTATTGTCCAATACTCAAATGACAACTCAAGCTTCCTCGCGTGTGCCCAGTTTCACTAACCAGCACTGAACTAGTTGAGCGCGCTGTCTCCTGTGATAGTTCTTGTTTTTGCGTTTCATGAGTTTTCATATTCCCCCCCCTTAAAACTCCCCCGTTTTTCGGCCAAAACCTTAAAACCCGGTTTTTGGCAGGGGATAACAGAAAGCCCCAAAGGAAAAAAAAATTTTTTTTGGGTGTAAAAAATTTAAAGGTGACATAAAGAAAATTTGATCCCTTCCCCCAAAGTAAAAGGTTTTTTTTATTTTTAAAAATATGAAATTTAACCCTTTTTTATGCTTAAAAATTCTAAATTTTGTAAAAATGAAAAAACAAATCTAAACCAAAAAAAAAGTATAAATTGGCCTTTTCCCCCTTTTAAAAAAAAAATTTTTTTATGAAAATAAACAAAAGCTTTCCCCAACTAAAAAATCCCAAAAATTTTAAAAAGGGTAAATTTTGAAAAAAAAAGAAAGTTTATTTTGTAAACCCCCTAATTTCTTTTTTTTACGAAAATTTTTTAACTTTTTTTTTTTTTTATTTTTTTAAAGGGAAAATTTGGGCAAAAAAAATTTTTGTCCGGAAAAATGTGGGGAAACGAAAAATTTTGTTTGGAAAAATTAAACCCTTTTTTAAAATTGGATTTAAGGGGTTTAAATATTTTTTTATTTTCCCGGGGAAAAGCGGTTTTGGTAAAAATTTGGGGTAAAAATTTTTTCCCCAGTTTTTCTTATAGCATTTGATTTGACCAAATAAATCCCCTTAAAACAAAGTGAAAAAAGGGGCCCCGAAAGGATGCGTTTTAAGGGAGTTCCCCGAAGGTTTTTCTGAAAAAAGTGATTTTTTATGATAAAATGGGGAGTAAGGAGGAAGGAAAACAAACACTTTTGGGGGTCCATGTATTTTTTCTTTTAAAAAATTAAAATTTTCATGAAAATGTAAAAAAAAGTTTTAACTTAAAGTTCATAGCTTTATAAATTCCCTTACTTTTAAAAAAACGTTAAAATTTTATAAACAGGGGGGGGTTTTCTTGGGCCGCCCCTTTTTAAAATCCCCAAAAAAAAAAAAAGAAAAAAAAATTAAAAAATTGGGAAAATTTTTTTAAAGGAAAAACGGCTTTTGGGGGCCCCTTTTTTTTGTTTTGAGTGGCCCCGTTTCCGGGTCCCCCAAAGGATTTTCTGGGGTAAGAGGGGGGTTTTTTATTCCCGTTTTTTTTTTGGGGAAAATTTTCAAATTCTTAAAGGGGGGCCCCCCTTAAATTTGATGTTAAATGGTAAAATTGCTTTTGGAAAAATTTGTTTAAAGCCCCTTTTGTTTTTTTTTTAAGGGGGCAAAAACCCAAAAAAATTTAAAAAAGCACGTTTTTTCCCCCCTTCTTTTGGGTTTAAATCTTTTTTGATTTTAAATTTTTTGCCGGTTAAAATTTTAAAAAAGTTTTCCCCCTTTCGGTTTTTCCCCTTTTTTTTCAGAAAAATTTTGTTTTGAAACTTTCAGAAAAGTTAAAAATTAAAGGGTAGGAGAGAAAATATTCCCCCAAAAAAAATGATATAAAAAAAAAATTTTTCCTTTAAAATCTTTAAAATTTTCCCCGAAAACATGCTTCCCCCCAAAATTGCCCCCTTTTTTAATTAAATTTGGCCCTTGGGGGGAAAATTTTTTTTTGGTTCGGCGTCCCTCCCCCCAAAAGACCCCAAAGGGGGGCCCCAAAGGGTTTAAAAACATTAGATGCCAAATTTTTTGACCCACCCAAAAAGTTTCCCAAAAAAAGGGGGGGGAAACCCTTTTTAAAAACCTTTTACGGATTAAATTTCCCCCCCAACCCCCACAAAACCCTTTTTTCCCCCCCCCAAAAAATGTTTTAAATGTAAAAACTTTTTCCCCAAAGGGGGACCGGGTTTTGGAAAAAAATTTCAAAAACTTTTGCTTTGCTTTTTTTATATATTTTCCCCTTTTTTACTCTATGGAAACCCCCCCAAAACATTTCCCCTTTGATTTATTAAAAAAATCCAAAAAGATTTTTTAAAAAAATTTTTCTCCCCGCCTTTTCGGGAAAATTAAAATTTTTGTTGTTTTTTATAAAGCGTAGGTATCTTTAAATTTTTGGAAAAAATCTGGAAATTTCCCCTTTGGGCTTTTTTGTGATAATGCCCAAAACCCGCCCCTTTTTGTAAAAGGGGGATGTGGGAAAAACATTCCCCCCGGCCCGGGCCCCTAATGAAAAACGGAAACAATAATTTTTTTAAAAAATTTCTCCCCTTTTGGGGGGGGCCCTTTAGCCCCTAAGACGAAAAAATATGAGCCCCCTGGGCCCTGGAAAAAAAACCAAAAAAAGGGGTTTGCGAACCCGCCCCTGGAAAACCCCTACCAAAGGCCCGCCATTTTGCCCCCAGTTCCCCGGTCCCCGGGTCCAGCTTGTTCGCCCAAAAAGTTTTTTTTTTAAATTTTTCCAAAAGGTTTCCCGGTTTGGGGAACAACCCTGGGGTCCCCCGAAACCCCGGGCCCGGCCCCGGGAAAAGCGGGAGGCTGGTTGGGGTCTTGGCCCCGGGCCCCCCCAAAACCCCCTATGTTTTTGGGTTTTTTTTATGGCCGGGGTTTTTTTTTCCTTTGGGGAAAAAAAAGGAAAACAGCCCTTAAAATGGGTTTTTTTATTTTCGGGGTAAAAGGTTTTTTTTGTTCCCCCCGTTAAAGGCCCGGGGGTTTTTTTCCAGTGGAAAGCCCGCAAATATTAAAAATTTGGGGGATTGCGCGGGCCCCCAAAAAGTAAAAGGGCCCCGTTTTATGACAGAAGTTTTTGGGAAAAAGACAACCCAAAAAATTTAAAAAACCCCCTAAAAAATTTATCCAAAACAAAACCTTTGGTTTTAAACTTTTGGGGGGTTTTTTTTTAAAAAAATTTTTTGGGTCCCATTAAAAAAAATGGAAAAAATTTTTAAAAAAAATTTTTAAACCCAAAAGGGAAAGGGGAAATAAATTTTTTAGTTTTTCCCTTTTTTTTTATTTTTTTTAAAATTTTTTAAAAAATTAAATTTTTTTAAAAAAATTGGTTTTTTTAAAAAAAACCGAAAAAGGGGGGTTCCCCCCCCCGGGTTTCAAAAAAAAATTATGTCCCCAAAAAATAAGTCCCTTTTGGAAAAAAAAAAAACCAAAAAATTTTAAAATTTTTTTCCCCCTTTTTAATTGGGTTGGGGGGAAATTAAAAATTGGTCCCCAAAGGGATTTTTTTTTCAAGGAATTCCCCCTTCCCCCGGGCCCTTTTTTTCCAAAATTTTTTTCACTGGAAAAACCCGTTTTTTTTTGGCCCTTTAAAAATTTTTTTTTGGGGGCCCCGGAAAAGAAACCCATTTGCCTTTTTGGTGGGGTTTTTCCGGAAAAATTTTTCCCCTGGGAAAAAAGTCCCCATCCGCTGGGTCCCCCTTTGTTTGGGGACAGAAAAAAAACTTTAAAAATTCTTCCCCTTTTTTTTACTGGGGCGAAAATTTAAAGTCCCCCCCCAAAAATTTTGGTTTAGTTGCCCCTTCCCCAGCTTTTTCGGCCTTTTTCAAAAATTGTTTCCCAAAAAATTTTTCCCTTTGCCCCCCTTTTTTTGGGCCCCCCCTAACCCCTTTAAAAATTTTTAAGACAAAAAAGTTTAAAAACTTCCCTTTTTGTGAAAACCCCTCCCATGGATTCCCTTTATCAAAAATTGGGGGCGTAACAAATCCCCTGGGGTGTTTTTGGGTAGGGAAATTTTTTCCGGGGGGCCCCCCTTTTTTTAGGGTTTTCCCCCAAAGGGGTAAAAAATTTAAAAAAATAAAATTTTTAAAACCCAATTTTTTTCCCCGAAAAAAGCCAAAAGGTTTCAATCAACTTGGGGGTTTTTAGCAGTTAAAATTTTAAAGGGGCCCCCCTTCCCAACCCTTTTTTCACGTCCCGGGGGCATTGGCCCCCCTTTTTTTTGGTTATTTTTGGGGGCTTTTTTTTAAAAAGAAAAAACAATAAAACCCGGCTTCTTTTTTAATTAAAACCCCCAGGAAGGGGAAAATTCAAAAAAAAACTTTGGGCTATAGTTTTTCATTTTTTAGGTTTCGCCCCCAAAACTTGTTTTTAAAAATGATGGACGTTTTTTTAAAGGGGCCCCTTCCCCTTTTGGGCCCCCCTTTAAAGCTAAACACGGAAAAAGCTTTTAAAAAAGACTTTTTAATGAAAACCCCTTTGATCCCCCAACCCTTCCCTCCCAAAATTTGGTTTTTGAAAAGCGGGTTTTAAAAAAGGGGGCATTTACCCCCCCTTTGTTTGGTTTTTGGGAAGGGTTTTACCCTTTGGGCCCCCTTTTTTTTAGGGAAATTTTAGGGGGGAAAAAAACGGGAAAATAAATTTTTAAAACAAAACCTTTCTTTCTTCAATTTAAATGCCTTTTTTAAAAGCCTTTTAAAAAAAAATTTTTGGGTTTTTAGGTTTTCCCCTTTTAAATTTTCCCCCTTTCCCCAAAAATTTTTTTAAAAGGGGGAAACGCCCTTGGCCTTTTTAAAATTTATCCCCGGGGAAAAAATTAAAAAATTTTTAAAAAAAAACTAAACAAGTTGTATCATGAGTTTTTTTCCAACCGGGGGGAAAAATCCCTTTTAGGGGCCCCTCCCCCAAAAAAAAAAATTGTTTGAAAATAAATGCTTTTGTTAAAATTTTAAATTTTCCCAATGTTTTAAAAGGGTTTCAACAAAGGGGTGGTTTAAAAACCAAAGGGGGGAAGGGGGAAATGGTCCCCAAAAGGGCCCCCTTTTCTTTCTTCCCTGGGGGAGCGAACCCCGGGCCCCCTTTTTGGCGCTTTTATTGAAATTTTTGGTGGGAAAACCACCCCTATAATTTTCCCAAAAATTTTCAAAAAAAAAAAACGTTCAAAAATTTAGGGGTGAGGAAACCCTAGGGTTTTTCCCCTTTGGTTTTCAGGTTTTTTTTTTTCTCTCCCAAACCCCCAAAAAATTTTAATTTTAAAAATTTTTTAAAATTTGGGAAAAAAAAAGTTTTTTTTGGAAAAAGGGGACCCGCCCCCCTAAAAGTAAAGCCCCCCGCCCGGGGAAATTTTTGTTTGCCCTTCCCTTGTTTGTTATTAAAATTTTTTTGGTCTTTTTTTTTTTTGGGAAAAAAATTGGGCAGGAGAAAGAAATTTTTACTTTAATATTAAAACCCCCGGGCCCCCCCAAAAATGTGTAAAAAGGTTTTAACCCAAATAAAAATTTTTATTTTTGTTTTTTGTTTTTTCGGTTTTTAAAAAATATCTCCCCGCCCTTTCGCTTTAAAATTTAAAACAGCAAGGGCAACCTTCCTTTTTTTCCCCCTTTCCCGGGTAAAATTTCCCCATAATTTAACTTGTCCATTTTTTTTAAATTTTGGGCGTAAAACCAAATTAAAAAAGTTTTTTAAAAAAATGGTTGGTTTACAAAAAAAAGTAACGCTTTTTCCCAATTTGGGGAAAACGAAAAAACTTTTTGGGTAGCTTTTGTCCGGGGGAAAATTTTTTAATTCCCGGGGGGGGGGGGGGGGGGGGGGGGTAGGGGGGGGAAGGGGGGGGGGGGGGAAGGGGGAGGGGGGGGGGGAAAAAGGGGGGGGGGGGGGCCCGTTTGTTTTTCCCCTAAGGGGGCGAATTTTTTTTAAAAGGCCAATTTTGGGCCCCCCCCCCCAACCAAGGGCCCCCGGGAGCCCCAAGGAAACTTTAAAAAGGGGGGGCACTTTGTAAGGGGGGGTTCCCTTTCGTTTTCGTTTTTCCCCCCGCATTTCAAACATGTTTTTTTTTTAAATTTTTTAAGATGATACCGGGTTTTTGGGAAAAAAAAAAAAAAAAAAAAAAAAAAAAAGAAAAAAAAAAAAAAAAAAAAAAAAAAAAAAAAAGGAAAAAAATTTGCGCCAAAAATTTTTAAATTTAAAATGCGCCAAAAAATATAAGGAAAAATTTCCCAAAATAGGCCCCCCGGTAAATTTTGTGATTAAAAGGGCCCCCCGTTAAAAAACGCTTAATGTAAATGCTGGGGGTTTTGCCCGCTTGGGTTGGCTTTTATCCCTTCCCCGTTTTTTAAAAAATGTTAAAACTCCGGGTTCCCCCAAGAAAAATGGGGGCCCTTTTTTTTTTTTTTATTTTCGTTATAATGGGTTTTCCCGGGGTTACCCCAAAATTTAAAAAACCAGGGGTTTTTTCCCCTAAAGGGTGCAAAAATTAGAAATTTAAAGGGAAAACCCGGGGTTAGTGGGTTTTTAAAAAAGGAAACCCCAAAAACCCGGTTGGTTTTGAAAATTTTTTAAAAAGGCCCCCAAACCCTTTTTCCTTTTGGGGACTGGTTTTAAATATTAACCCTTTTTTAAAAAAGGGTTTTTGCCCGGAGACGGGAAAAAAATTTTTTGATTGGAAACCCAAAAAGGTTTACCTATACCCCAAATAAAAACGAAGTCCCCCCAATTTTATTTAAACCCCTAAAATTTTCAAATTTTTCCCCAAAATTAAAAGTTTTATGGTCTACAAAAAAGGTTAAAACCTTTGGAAAAAATAGCGCGGGGGATTGGTAAAAATTATGCCCGGGTGTTTAACCTTTTGGCCCAAACCCAAATTTAAAGAAAAAATCCGGGGAAAAGCTCCACGAAATTTATTTTCCCCCAAATTTTTTTATTACTCGCCCCCTTCCCCCCCGACCCCTTTCCCCCTTTCGTTTTTCCCAAAACGTTTTTTTTTTAAAAAAACCCTTTTTCCCGCCCCTCCTTTTTAAAGAAAATTTTAAAACGCTTTCCCCGGTCCCCAAAATCCTTTCCCCCCGGGGTTTTTCTTTACG
The DNA here is from genome assembly GCF_021730395.1 of Mercenaria mercenaria. Taxonomy (NCBI): domain Eukaryota; kingdom Metazoa; phylum Mollusca; class Bivalvia; order Venerida; family Veneridae; genus Mercenaria; species Mercenaria mercenaria. Next base: position 48,900,134 of record NC_069378.1, read on the forward strand.
GTTTTCCCCCCCCAAGGTTTTTTCCCTTTCCCTTTTACCAAAGAAAAACTATCCCCGTTTTTTTTTACTGTTCCGTTTTTTGTTCCTTTAAAAGTTATCAAGTTTTTTTGGTTTGCCCCTCCTACAAAATAAAAGGGCCCAACCCGGGTTTTTTTAAAAAAACAAGGAAAGTTCCCCCGGTTTTTTTAGGGAAAGTTTTAAAAATATAAAAAGGAAAAAACAGGGGCCAATTTTTCTTTTTTTTTCCCCGAAGGGTTTTCCCCCGAGGGGAAAAAAGGGGCTTTTATTTCCCCTCAAAAAGCTTGAAAAAAAAGATTCCCCGAAAAAATTTTCCAAATTTTTTGTGGGAAAAAGCCCCCATAATTTTTTTTACTCCCCTCGGCCCAAAACGCCCCCCCCAAGGGGCCCTAACCAACGGCCCGGGAAAAGAAAAAGGGGGAAAAAGGAAAAGGAGAAGGGAAAAAATTAAAAAAAGGCCTAAAGGAAACCCGGGTTTGGGGGGAGAACCCCAAGGTTTTAAAATGGGGGAACCCCCCAAGGGCCCCCGCGGGACCCCTTTTTTTTAAACCCCCAAAACTCAAGGGGGTTGGGGAAAAATGTTGACCTTTCCCCCCCAAAGGTTCCCCAAATTTTGTTGGGATGCCCCCCCGGAAAACTAGTTTAGGAAAATGTGAAATTTCCAAGTTTCAAAACCCCCAAAAGCCCCCATACCGATTTTGGGAAAAGGCTACAACCCAGGGAACCCCTTGAAAGGGCCCCGGTTTAAAAAATTCAGGTTCCCTTTTTTTTAAAGGATTTTCCCCCCTCGAAACGAATTTTTCCCCTTTTTTTCTATCACGCCCTTTCCCTTAGGGAAATTTTAAAATTTTAAAAAAGGGGTTAAAAAGTGGCCAAAAAAATTTTTTACCCCCCAAAAAAAAAAATTTTCACGAATTCCCTTTCCCCAATTAACCGATTCCCCTCCCCAAAACCCCCCCCCCGAAACAAAACCCGAAAATTTGATCCCCCCGGGCCCCCGACGCCCCCCCCAAAGCCTTTTCTTTAAATCTTTGGGCCCCCGTGGCCAAAATGGGAAAACCCCCCAGCAAAAAAATGTTTTAAAGTTGGCCCCATTAAAAATTATTAACTTTAAATTTGGGGAATCAAAATTTTTAAAAAAAGGGCCCCAAAAATTTTTTGAAAATAAGAAATTTTAACACAGTAAAAATTTGCCCTACCGGTACATAAAGAAAAAATTTTTTAAAAAAAGTTGTTGTCCCCCCCGGGGCCCGAAAATTTAAAGTTCTTAAATTTAAATTTGAAATTTTTTTTTAAAACTAAAAGTTTTAAACCCCCCAAAAATAAACCCCTTTAGAAAAACTTTAAAAAAGAAGTTTTTTTAAATTCCCCTAAAGTAAAAAAGAAAAAGATTTTGTTTTTGTCCCCGTAACCCGGAGAAAACCCCAAAGGCCCCCATGATTCCCCCGGGAAACCCCTTTTCTTAAAAGGGCCCCCCCAAAAAAAAATCCAAATTTTTGAAAAACCCAAAAGCCCGTCCCCCTTTTTGACAGCCCCCAAAGGGTCCCCACAAACCCCAAATTAAAATCCGAAAAGAGAAAAACAAAAAATATTACCCTTAAAAAGTTTAAAAAAAAACTAAAAAAGTTTTTTTTAATTCCCCGGGAAAATTTTGCAAAATTTGTTTTTTTGGGGGAAAAAGTAAACCCCCGCCCTTTCCAAAAAATTTAACCAGAAAAAAATTTTAGTTTAAAAAAAAGGGGATAATGAGAAAAAAAAAATCCCCAAAGTTTAGGGGTTAAAAGGGACCTTTTTAAAGCCCCGTCCCCCCCCCTATTTTTTTTTAACCCCTTTAAAGGGATTTTGAAAATTTTCAAATTTTTTAATTCCCGCAAATTTTTGACTAAACCCCCCAAATTTTAAAGTTTCAAAAGGGGGAAAAAATACTTTTTCCCTTTAAAAAACGGGTTTCCCCGGGGTTTAAAGGGGGGAAAGAAAACCCGTGAGGGGGTTTTTTAATTGATTTTAAAAAAAAAAAAAAAAAGTAAGTTTTTCCCTAACTATATGCCCCCTTAAAATTGGGGGAAAAAAAGGGGAAAGTAAATTTTTGGCTTCTAAAAGGGGGGCCAGAGTTAATTTAAAAATTGATGGATCAATAGTTTTATAACCCCCAAAAACCCCCAATTGAAGTTTTTCCCCCCTTCAATATCTGGGGGAAAAAAATTTTTTTTTTTTGGAATAGTAAAACCTTGGCCAAAGTCCCCAAAATGGGTTGGTTCCCCGGTTAAATTGGGAAAATTTTTTTTTTAAAGGAAAAAAATTAAAATTTTTTCCAAACGGGTTTAAAGAAAAAAAAATTTCCCAAAGCCCAGGTTTTGAAAATTCCATTTAAAATTTTTGAAGTTTTTAAGACTGGGCAACTTTAACCCAAACCGAGCCATGCCAAAACCCTAAGCCCCAAAAGGGCCCTTTTAACGGTTTTTCTCCCCAAAAAAAAAGGTTTTTTGGGCCCTGTTTTTTTAGTTTTAAAAGCCCCAAAGCGCCCCTTAAAAATTCCCCTTTCCCCAAGAAAATAAGAAAAACCCCAACCCCCGGGCCCGTTTAAAAAAAGGGAAAAAAGGCCCGAAAAAATTTGTAAATTTAAAAATTGGGGGTTTTTCAAAGGTCCCCCCCCAAAATTGTTGTTTGTGGGGTGTTTTAAACGTAACGCTTTTGGTCCCCTTTCCCAGTTTAAGTTTAAAATAAGGGGGCGATATCTTATACGAAAACTATGCTATGTAGTGCAATTATGTGCCTCAGTGTAGGTACGGGCCTGCCTCAACCTTCTTTTCGTGTGGGGAAGTTGGCAGGTACTTGCAGAGAACAGGTTTGTACTGGTACAGAATCCAGGAACAGTGGTTAGGTTAACTGCCCGCCGTTACATAACTGAAATACATATGCATTGTTGAAAAACGGCGGCGTAAAAATGTCGTAATTATTCGCAGTAATAACAGTTTTCCACATTAGGTTCGCATATATATTCAGAATTTAGTTATGATCTACAGGTATTACTAATGATATGAGAGAAATCAGCTCAAATATAAAATATTGCTTTCAGTCATTAATTTAAGAAACATACTGTCATTGCATTTTGTAATCTGGCCATGCTGAAATTGGTTTGATTTCGCCGTCCCTCAACGACCAAGGAAGGGACCAATGGGTGAATTCATTAGATGCAGTTCTGACGACCAGTGCACGAAAGGGAGTGACCGTTGTACACCTGAAGGATATTGCTGCACCGACACACCAATATGGCCACTTAAATAATGTTAACATGTCAAAGACTTCTACGAAAACGATCGGAATTACAGACTTCTTGCTATGACTATCTAATATATATTTCAATCTTACTCCAAGAGACATTATATAAATATCATGTGGCAGCGTATGTGGCATTGATATTTTCAACCCGAGGGGAAAGCCGAGTGGTGACATTCTGTTTCGAGGGTTGACAATATCAATGTCACACACGCTGCCATATGATATTTATTTTATTATACCGAACAAAATTTTAGTTATATAAAAAATTTAAATGGTTTAATTCATTTATTTATCAGTTTCATCTTTTGCCGGTTTTAAACGCCCGGTACACAAAGAATATGTCGTCCTACTAATTTTGTACAAGGGAAGGCAATCTTTTTGGCCAAAAAATTGAAGCGTTTTGCCCTTTTTTTTGCTTTAAAATATCAGCGCGGTACATGACCGACAGTCACTTTTGCTTGGGCAAGTGCAAAAAGATTAAAAAAGTTTTTGATGTCAATTTTGTCAAAATATCTCTTTCCCGGAAAGGGATTTTTCCCTTTTTACCTCAAAGAGAAAGGTATAATCAAAAATGTCTTTTGATTTTAAGATCAAAAATTTAATTTTCCGCACTTTCAGTTTTTTTGTTTTATCCGTATGTTGGTCCTAAATTAAAAACATTGGACTGCTCGGTACTTGGGTTATAAAATGTTTTTTAGGGAGATGTGGTTCACTCCGGCCCCCGTCATCGAGAAGTGAAAAACTGTTACAGGTAGTTTTTTCGCTTGGCCTTTAGCATTAAAAACATTTATTTCTAGGCTTTTCACCCGTGTGTTTATTTGGGGGGGGGTTTTTCGTTGTCCCCACGTTCGGGGGTGATATTCGTGATGCAAAAATACGTTGGGGATTGCGCTTCTGCTAAACAAGTAGACACTGTGTTTATAGACGGAAGTTGTTTGAAAAAAGGGGAAACCCCAACATTTCAAAAACCGGGGTCATCTGGGTTTAAAAAAAAAGGTCACTAAAACATATAGTAAAACCCCATTTTCACAACGGGGGGCATATTGTCTCTGGGTTTTAGCCCTTTGTCAGAATATTTCCTTTTTTGAAATTTTGGTACCTTTTGGGGCAAGAATTATTCACTAGATCGCATTTAAAATAAACCTTTTACAAATTTTTCATTGAATTGGCTTGGGGAGCTTTATTAAAATTGGTTTGTGCATTTTTTCAAGGTCCCTTCCCGTTTTTTCAAATTGGTTTACTGAAACTTTTTATATGTTTACCCGAACTTTGTCCAGGTGAACTGTTGTTTAGGTGGATTTGGCCCGGAATTATCGTCCTCATGCTGTTATTTGGGGACGAAGTTTCCATTCAGAGTTGGTGCAGCCGTTTCGCCCGGGGGTGTTTTTTTATCAAAGAAAAAACGCCCCCCGGCAAAAATCTCATTTTTTTTGCATGTCCCCAGCCATTTGTGTATAATGTGCATAATTTAAAAGACTAAAGGTAGGGGAGAAACACCATGGGTTTCAAAATATATAAATTTGGGTTTTTTTGGGTTTTTAAAAATTTGGGTTTTAAACCGGGGATATTTTCCGGAGTTCCTAATATAACACGGGCGCACCAACTCTGTATTTTGCACAGCCTTTTTGTCGAGTACTTAAAAAATCTTTTGTTATACGGGTAAAAAAATTACGTAAATTGGGCATAGATCCCCAGCATGGGGGCCCTTAAAATTGTTAAAATGTTTTTTTTTCCATAAAATTTTTATTAAGAGAAAAAAAAGTTTTAAAAAAAACTTCTTTTGAACCCCCTCATGGATCTTCATCAAAAAATTGGTCTGTAGCATTCAGATTTTGGTTGGTTTGGGTAGTAGGCCCCTTTAAGGGGCCCCCCCGGGCTACAAAAAAAAAAAAAAAAAAAAAAATTTAACAAATTTTTTTCATGAAAAACCCGCTAAAAAGGTTCACTATCAATTTTTTTGGGTTTTTGCAAAATACTATAAAAGGTCCTTCCACCATTTTTCACATCAGGGACAAAAAAAAAAAAAAAATTTTTTATTATTATTTTTATTTATTATTATTTTTTTTTTGGGGACCGATTTATTTTAGCGCCTTTTCTGAAAAAATTTAACGTTCAAAAAGGGGGTTTACATAGTTCAAATGCGCCCACGGGCGCATAATTCATCCTCTTAGTACAGACACGACCCATCTGACCCGAGGGCGAGTGAGCCCAAGCCCCATGAAGAGAGATCAAAAAACAGATACGGGTTGTCGCTAAATTAGCCAGCCGTTGCGAATAGCAGCCTGGGTTCTTTAAAAACCCGCCCATGTATGCCTGTACACGAAGGATTGCCTGGGTTTTCCCGAACCGTAACCTCTAGTTGGGTGGGAAACACTGAAAAATTTTTTTAAAATTCCCCCGGGAGCTTCCGGGATCGAAAACCCCCGACCTCAGGATTGGGAAGGCCAGTGTGCAAACCACTGAGCCCGTCCACCGGGTCTTTAAAAATCGCGGGGAAACAACCCCCATCAATTGGCTATGTTCTTATTTGGTTTTCGCCAAACTTGCCAAACGATGGGCGTTGACCTTCTTTGGCGCTAGAGCTAAAACGAAAGCTTTTTTGAATTTTAAAGAACCATTTGTGACCTTATGAAACTTGATTAGTCGTTTTTAAATTAAGGTCATTTACACCTGTTTTTTAATGGGGCCCCATTAGGTATCGGGCGAAAAACGAAAAAACTTTTTAAAAAAACTATTCTCTAAAATGCTTAATCGACCCTTTTCAAATTTTGGTGTGAGGTATTTAAGTTTTTTCAAAAAATTGTTAAAAAAGGAACGCTTGTCCTTTTTATTGATCACCGGAGCTTAAATTGGGGAAAATACTAAACAAGTTAGTACCATGAAGTTTGTTCCAACGGGTACGCATTTTAGGGCGTCACAGAAAAATGTAGAAATAAATGCTTAGATAACTTTTATTCTCATCAACTGCTTAAAGGACTTTCAACAGAGCTGGTCAAGGTCTTCTTCTTTCTTCATGTGAGCGACCTAGGTTTAAATCAAGTTCTAACGAGTATGTTTTAATTTTGTTTAGTTTTGCCTCAAATTTATCTCCCACAGCTGCTTTTAACAAGCAATGTTCAACATTCATTTTACCCCTTACCCTGCTAAATTTCTATAATGAACTTGTCCATCTTTCAATTTGGTCAGTGCCATTAACTGTTAAAAGTGGTGCTTACCAAAAAGATACTGACTGAATGGCGAACAGTGCAGACCATGATCAGACTTCACGGATGTGCAGGCTGATCTTGGTTTGCACTGGTCGCAAAGGCAAAATCACTTGCCGCCAACAGGCTAAGGGTTAAAGGCAATAAGATTCAATAGTCCTTTTCTGATTTGGCTGTAAAAATTTTAGTTAAATGACGATTTGTTGTTTTGGAGAGGGTCCTTAAAGCGAATTTACCAGTTTTAAAGAAACCATTTGAATAACCTGAATAAATCTTATGCAGGCACTGACTTTTATAAATCTCAAATGCTTTCTATGCTTAACTGAATACAGAATCAATTTTAAAAAACGGTTTCATTCGTGAGTTGAACTAAGTGTTTTACTAAATATATGAAACATTTGTTATAACTCAGCAACTATGGTGGCTGATTTTTGCCATTTTATACCGGTGTGTTGGCGCGTTTGAAAATGGCAAAGTAGCACTATTTTTCATCTCGGCGCGCTAATTTGTCATTTCGCAGAGCTGCGATGGCCTAATGGATAAGGCACCTGCCCCGGAATGGGGTGGTCGAAGGTTCGAGCACCGTCAGAGGCGGGTCTTGTTACTGAAGACAGACCGGTTGGTGTGTCACCAGCTAGTTAAATAATGGTTACCGATTGCCTATCTGCTTGGTGCCTGGCATTAAAAAATAGGAATCGGGAAATATTTTTATTACATGTAGTGCGAATGAAATAAATTGGAACCACTGTCTTACCTTTGCAAGATCGTATAAGTGGCAAGTTAAAGGAAATAATTCTATTCGCAAAAGATGAAAAAATAACAGCAGCACATTCTGACCAGGGGTGGGGTGTATTTTTGAGTGTGTTGTTGGCTGAGTAAGAAACGATATTTAGAAACATCAGAGAGTGAGAGCAAGTAATATGAGCCGTGCCATGAGAAAACCAACATAGTGGGTTTGCGACCAGCATGGATCCAGACCAGCCTGCGCATCCGCGCAGTCTGGTCAGGATCCATGCTGTTCGCTTTCAAAGCCTACTGCAATTAGAGAAACTGTTAGCGAACAGCATGGATCCTGACCAGACTGCGCGGATGCGCAGGCTGGTCTGGATCCATGCTGGTCGCAAACCCACTATGTTGGTTTTCTCATGGCACGGCTCATATATCACAGTAAAAAAAGGGAGCTCATCTAACGAAACTGAAGCGAATAAAACTAAAAAGCAAATTTAAAAAATTGGAGAGTGGTATGGTGAAGTGATTCCGGAGACAATAATTTTATCAAGAAACACAAGAAACTAAAAGTAAAAGAATCCTTCTTGTATGTATGTATGTATGTATGTATGTATCTATGTATGTATCTATATATGAATATATGTATACGTATGTGTTGGGGGAGAGGGTGATCTAAAATCAATATGAAGGAACACAAGAAACTAAAAATGTATGAAGTTTCATTCAGTTGTGATGAGATATTATTTTGAAATGTACTTGCTGAGAAGAAGAGAATTACCAAATAATATAAATCTGGATAACCTTAGACAAGTCTGCCTACAAAGAAAACGGTGCACTCAAAGGCTTGTGTGTGGGTATTTTAATTAGATCGTTACCTATTTCAGAACAGCATCAATAACATGCATTAATATTATAGGACTTTCGGCAATGTACTGTGCAAAAACAAATGCTAAAAGTGATGCCCAAATTATTCTAGAAAACCGCTTATAAAGATTGTCACAGTATGTACCAGTACCGTTTTCCAAAAGTAAATAAACCTGAAACATTTCATGATATTGACTCCACAGTTCTTTTCAATGGCATGCATTATTTATCAATGATCATCCAATTAAGTCAAGAAAGTAAAGAAGTTCGGGAAAAATGAAAAACTAAGATGAGTATGTTACTTTGACAATCAGAGAAAGAAGTTTTAATATTCGCCGTCAATTCGTTTTTTAAGTAATTAATTGGCACGTGCAATTTTTCGAACAAATAGCATGAAAGAAGCTTAAAATTTTGAGTTCTGGTCAATCACGGGCTGTGAGAATTTCATTAAATTCTGCGTTGTTCACTTTTTAGATCCATGTGAAGGTTATTAAAGTGCTAATTCTCAAGTACACTGCTGTATGTAAACATTCTTTAGAACCAACTATTTGGGGTTAAACATGTTAAACAGGTCGACAATTTTAGAAAATTTTAGTTAATACATAATTATTCAAAAGCTTTTCCGTTTTCAGGTGGAAAAGCGGCTTAATTTTGTAGACACTAAAGTAGGTCTGTTTATGATGCCGATGACTAAGGAAGTGTTTGAAAGCATACCTTTCCCTAGAAATCTGCTTATATGCAATCGTTCGTTAAAAGGGGAATAAGTTAGGTCATCTCGTGATGCTAAATGCATGCATGAAATTTGAAAGCTAGTAGATTTAAGAACCCATCTTACACACAATACTGTCACAAACCATATACATGTACATGTATGTTGACAAGAGCTGTCGGGGTGATGGGGGGGGGGGGGGGGGGGTGAGCAGCAACGCTCGACTATTCTACAGCCTTGTCAACCGAATTAATATAAAAGTGGAAAAGGGGGCACACATTTTTAAACATGCATAGAGTTATGGAACCTGTGCATTGCATGTCAGATGATCACAGTGAACAAGTATGTCAGGTTTCAATCCATTCCCTTTATTGGGTACTGAGATACCAGCTTACGTACTAGAATTGCTAAGATAAAAATAGAGCTATCCAGCCTGCACTTTTAAGTCATTTATCACAGTGAATAATTGTGTGGAGTCTGCTTCCATTCCAACATGTGGTCACTGAGATTCCAGATGACAGATAATGTGCAAATGTGCAAAATGAAACAAACAGCATCGCTAAAACTATAAATACCGCACAACTTTTGCCGGCACACAATTTTTTTATTCTTTGTCTGCCTTATAGCGCTTATATAAATGAATCAATGGTCTTTGTATTTTCCATGTATTTTCTCTTTTCTGTTGCCTGTAACTGAACCTTTTGTAATCTTAATAAAAGCAATATAAATGCAGATAACCCGATACTGACCCTTGACCACTTCAGCTTTTAATCAAGAAATGCGACTTTCGTGTAATAATCTGGCCGAACAAATGGAGGAAACAGAGGTTAATAAATTGCTTCCGAAAAGAATGACAGCCGAGGCATCAATTGATTTGTCATTACTGAATGTTTTGTGCAACAGTTTGGTTCATGTGTTGAGACTTTGCTACGGCAGTTGAAGAAGTCGATCGTAGCTAGGAATATTTTTCCCCAGTTAACTGAAAAAAAAAAATACCATTCTCGAGACATGAGCTTGCTCTTCGTTTTATTAAATTGCACGACGTATTTGTCTAAATGTTGAAATGGTTAATAGATATTCTCAGTTCTGGAGATTTCATTTTAAACACCCTCGGTCAACTTTTTTTATCTTTTACCGCGGACGATACATCCAAGCGGTTAACAATGACGTTAAAAATTATGAGAATAAATACCACATAAGTTCGTTTTAAAGACAGTCGAACATATTTCACTTAACGTTCTGCTTAATTTAAAGTTTTACCGATATTCATACCAGAAATATCGTTTGAGCAAAAAGCAAACCAAATCCTTCTGGTAGGACGCAGACTGTAAGACGAAAGAAAAATCATTTGTCAATATCTATTAACATTGCTTGTTAATCATAACATTTGCGAATAAACTATTTCTTAACCAGGAACCTTTATATCCGGTTTGTAGAACGGAAGGCACAAAATACTAAAATTATATTCACACTTTGATTAAGTAAAACTGTATATTCATTACATAAAATCTATAAACTCAAGTCAGATACTATTAGGTATTTTATGAATACAGTTGAAATAATTGACAACTGGTAATAAAATACATTGTTTTTGCTGTCTCGCTGAAAAGGTATGGTCCAATATGCAAGAGTGTTTGTCAATTAAGAAATAATTTATAGCGAAAGAGTGCTTTAATACTATTTATGCACGATGGGTGGTTATACGTCGGGCGTAATAATTCCACGAGGGCACAGCCCGAGAGAAATTATTTGTACGACGTATGACCACCCGGGTGTATAAATAGTGTTAAAACACGGTTTTGCTATAAATAATTTCGATTCTAATATGCCCTAAACTTAATCAATACAAAATATATAGTGGCGCTCTTTCTTTGTCGCAACAAAAACTTGACGTCACCACACGTTAACTTGAAGTCATTCTAGCGTAAAAGTGTTTTAACAGAAACAAACATATTAGAATGTCGTATTCATTGATGGTGCAATTGAATATGCAATAATATTTCATTCTATGTTCTCAAACATAAAAGAACATTTATTCTCATTTAAATAATATAAATTCAACACATTCTTCATTTTATCTTTTTTCTAAATTCCAAATGCTTTTACACAAAATAGTAGATTCTAAAAATGGACGACCATTCTGCAATTCTAAAACACATAATAGAAACAAAGAATCAAATGGAATGTGAAAGGCATATTTGTACGACTTGTCAACAATATTCGTCATTTGCATATTTACTGCTACGAATAGGGCGAAGTATCAAACCGCGCGTAAAGACCGTAATACGTGTTTGATAGTTGTTGAAGATTTCTAATATGCTTGTCTCTATGCGCTCGTGAAAATTGTGAAATGTTCTTACTTCTCAGTGAGATATATTCCATATTCACTCAAAATAAACAAGTATCCTCTATCTATTCCATATTAAGATGTTTTAAGAAAGAAACATGCAATAGAAAAAGTAATAGCCTGTATTTTTAGTTTCTCTATATAACTATTGGTATATAACTTAATTTGGAGCGTCATAATTAAAGAGCTAGAACTTGTAACGGAATTACTTTACGTTAAAGTTAAAATTTGCATAAGCATTACTTTTTATTCTCGATGCGAGCATATATTGACTTGAAAAAAAGTGTGTTAAGGTATTATATCACTAATAGTAATGTATACAAAATGGCCTTTGTTTGGTATATTCTGAAAGGTAACCGGGTTTTGCACTATTTTGCAATTTGTAAACAACTTTTACCGTCACGGTGCCGTTTTTATAAATTTTGTATAACTTACGGGGTCTCCTCAAGCTCAAGTAGAGACAAATTTCAATGTGATAGCTACTATCCTAAACGTTTGCCGAGAACTCATTTTACTTTTAAGTTTAATAAAAGAAACCTCAAACAATTGGTAAACAAATATAAAACACAAAATAAAAATGTCAATTTCATTTTTTCTATGGTGCCTCAAGTAAATGGATTTAATGAGGCAGAATTCATACTTCAACATTGAAAACATAACTTAAAGGTTGAATGCTGTGTTTTTGTTTTGAATTTTGTTTACTCCATTTAAAAATAACCTTAGGACAGATGTAAAACCTACCTAAATTTCTTCCACAATATATAATCTAAGAGTGAAAGCAAAATAGAGAACTGTCACCGCGTGTAACTCAATATTTTTAAAGTAAGTAAAAACTTACTAGAAAAAAGGAAAATAAGAAAAAAAATATTTGGTCCCAGTAGGGCTTGAACCTACGCCCCCTAAGAATTGCAGTAAAAGTAGGTTTTATGGTAGGAATTGAATACTCTTCAAAAAGGAGGTTCTCTATTAGTGATCTAATACCTTAAGGTAATATGCGCCACCTAGCGATTCTCAACGGACTGTTATGAAATTTTGCAAATTAAAGTTGACGATATATCCGATTGACTGGTATTTTTTCCACTTTTCTTTTATTCTCCATTTTGCTGCTGTATCTCTTCACAGATGACCACTAATGTCATTTTCTCAGCAGAGTGCAAAATGACATTCTTGAAAGGTTTTCAAGTAGGGTTTTTCTATTCAACAAAAATACGGCAAACATTCTTTATTTTCAGGTGTGTATAACATTATGACTTAATATACATGTATATATCGGTTTAAAAAATATTTATCCAAAATTACTGGGGAAGAGGATGGGGTTTTTTTTGTTTTGTTTTTTGCGCATGCTCACTGTCAACACATGAAGGCCTGACATGTGGGTCACTTTACTTTACTTGATCTGGATTGACTGTTGCGACATTTTTGGGAAATTTCCAATATAATATTATTAAGAAAATTTTGTAAATGACAGTGGTTGAATTTATCATCAGTCAACGTTCGTACAGTCCCAACTTTACATATCCCTGTGGCAGGGCCTCCCTTCATGTCAGTGTGCTTACTAAATATTAATGAGCCGTGCCATGAGAAAACCAACATAGTGGCTTTGCGACCAGCTTGGATCCAGACCAGCCTGCGCATCCGCGCAGTCTGGTCAGGATCCATGCTGTTCGCTAACAGTTTCTATAACTGCAATAGGCTTTGAAAGCGAACAGCATGGTTCTTGACCAGACTGCCCGGATGCGCAGGCTGGTCTGGATCCATGCTGGTCACAAAGCCACTATGTTGGTTTTCTCATGGCACGGCTCATATAAATTTTAAATTATGTCAATATTTTAGCAATCATTAAGCTTTATTTTGATACCTCCCTTTGATAACAATTTGCAGAAATAAATAAGTTACAAGTAAAAAACCTTATTTTCTGCCCGAGTTTATCATCAGTACCAGTATTGTTTGAAACGTGCTAAAAGCCAAACCTTGTATCAATTTTGAGAGCGGCTTAATATCAAACAGGGCATGTGCAAACAGACAACCTGTTTATTCTAACAGGGCTTAGAAAAATAAAACGATGTAATTACATTAAATTGATGACGTAAAACTATTGCACTGCTGACATATGATTTCCAGTAAGAACGCTAAAAAAAAAAAAAAACAATTCAACGATTGGGTGGAGAAAGTTGATAATTATATAAGAAGTAATTTTTTCCGGTTGTAACGTAGATATTTTCTCTAAACTAGTTTGGCCCTTGAGTTTATTTTTTTTTTATTGTTTTCTACCTGAACATTGTTTAATTGTGTTATTCAAACGGAGCACAATATAAGTGACCAAAAATAGCGTAACAAGTATTTCACTATTTGGTCCACAATTGGTGGATCATTCTGTTTTTGTAGAAGTTAGTGCAATTTAAGAACGCATCTGTATAAATACAGACTGATGAAAAGAAGATCCTTAGGAAGCAAAGAATGCAACCAAAAAGAATAATAGCAGACTCGGTTTGACTGAGTCTGTCCATGAGAGGTAATGAAATGTGCAACACCTCTCACACCCCCAGCACCGGCGCGTAACTCTATTATACATGTGCTCAGAAAATATAACAACACTGAGAGCCATGTCTGGCAAATAAGATACTGAAAGTTATGAGATAATTTATATCTAGTGTAAAACATATGATTTCTACAGAGAATCATTGTACGACATTTATCAAAATAATGGTTACCAATTTTAGATTTTAGTAAGAAAATAAAAATATCCACGGTCCCTCTTTACTATATATGTTTTACAAATATATTTCATGTCTGTTCACTTGCCCCTTACCTATATGGGTTCGAGTTTCCCTCGGGGCATTCGTTGAATTCTTCATGCGAGGAAGCTATCCAGCTTACTTACGGAATGTTGGTGGCTCTTACCAGTTGCTCACTTGTGATGAAATAAGCGGCACTTGGGTTTTTTTCTCCATAATCAAAGCCGGAAAATCACAATATGACATAACTGTGTCATTACACCCAACAAAAAATAAAATAAAAATAAAGGTACATTTGAACAAAGTTTCGTTAGAATATGAACAATGTAATATATAATAATAATAATAATAGTAATAAATTCTTTATTTAAAGAGGGTAAGACTCATTAAGTTTCATACATAACATACAAATCTTATTTTCAATGAGGCCCTCTAACAAACACAAAACCATTTACTCATACAAATGAAAATATCATTCATTCCATAGAGCAGACTTGTAAAGAAGAAAAACACATGTTAACAGTCACATAACATAACTCTACACTGTATTGATTAAAAGAAAGTGTCTAAGTAAATATTTAAATGAATTTACTGAGCTAGCATTTCTTATTGAGTAAGGTATATCTTTCCAAATTTCTACAGCCATAAAAGAAAACGAACGTTTAAGAAAATTTGTTTTAGGTCGAAGGTGCTGTAGATCAAATTTCGTATTAGAACGAAGGCTATAGTATGTATTGTCGCAAATTCCAATAGTGTCACAAATATAAGATGGTGCAAGTTTATTTAATGCTTTATAAACCAAAATACCAATATTGTATTTAATCCTGTTTGGAAAAGTTAACCATTTAAGTTCACAAAAGAGAGTACTGGGTGATGTCTGGAAGGGTACTTTCAATATAAGTCGAGCTGCCCTCTTTTGAATTTTAAAGATTTTTTCTATATTTCCCTTAGATCAGTTTCCCCATATAGTGGATGCATAGTCAAAAATCGGTAAAATGTACGAGTTATAAAACATATTCTTCATGTCAGCATTTAGATATTTAGATATTCTGTAAAAAAGATACAGTTTAGAGTGCAATTTTTCACACACCTTTTTTACATGATCCCAATTTAAATTTTTATCCATATAAACACCTAACAATTTTTGACATGATACATTTTGAATACAGTTATCATTTAGAGTTAGATTTATGTTTCTTACTTTATTTAATTTCTTGTTGGTACCAATTAACATACTGGTTGTCTTATTTGGATGGAGAGCCATATTGTTAGACGTTTCGATATCAGATACGTTATGGTCGCTCACATGCATTGTAGAATCATCGGCATACATGTCAATGTTGGAATTTTCAACAACCAATGGAAGATCGTTTATATATATCAAAAAGAGCAAGGGGCCATGTATAGATCCTTGAGGAACGCCAGTTTTTATATACGATAAAGAAGATTTAATATCATTCATTTGGACATATTGTGTTCGATGTTTCAGGTACGACTCAAACCAGCACAATGAAAGTTCACTAAAATGATACAGTTTCATTTTGTACAGGAGAATGTTATGATCCACTAGGTCAAAAGCCTTACGGAGGTCTAGGAACACACTACCGACTATTTTTCCTGAGTCAATGTCTTTAGCCCATTTATCAATTAATACAGTAAGGGCCGTTTGGCAAGAATGCATTTTTCTGAAGCCAGACTGGGTGGTGTGTAGTATGTCCGTTCTATCGAAGAAATTATGCAGCTGAGTAGCAATATGTCTTTCAACTACCTTGGAAATGGTTGATAATATGGATATGGGTCTATAATTGTTCATTTCCTCCTTAGAACCAGATTTAAAAATTGGAAATACTTCAGCTTCTTTAAGTTTGTCTGGGAAAACTCCATACTGAATGCTTCTATTTATGATGTTAGCTATTGCAAGAGTTACAGTGCAGAGCAAAGTTTGATAATCCTGGGACCAATACTATCTGAGCCGGTAGCTTTGTTACTGTTCAGAGAATCGATTATCTTTTTCACTTCAAATGGCGTAATGTAATCAATAGTAAATTGAGAATCTTTTAATTTGTTATTTAACATAGTTTCCAACGGCTTAAAAAACTGATGGTTTAGAGGTACTTTAGAAACAATATTTGCAATGTTTATGAAATGATCATTCAAAGCATTTACTATCTCTAGTTGATTATTTAATGTGATGCCAACTTTGTCTTTATCATTCATCGAAATATCTTTTATTTGCTTCCATAAAGTGTTTGAGTATGTTCCAACTGAAATAGCTTTGTTATAGAAATTTAATTTAGCATGGTGAATAAGTGAATTTACCTTATTGCGCCAGAGCTTATAATTTGTGAAGTCGTTAGAAGATTTATATTTATCCCTTAATATCCTAGCTTCTTTTATGTCATCATTATACCACTGCGGTTGAATTTGTCTTTTTATACGTTTAGTCTTGTGAGGCACATGGTTTGCAAGAATATGATTTAGAGTATTATAGAATATATCAAGGGTACTGATTGGATCGAGATTGCTGGTAAAAAAGTCCAGTCTGCAACTGATTAAGTCCATTTTAAAAGCTTCCTCATCAAAATGTTTGAAAGACCTATATCTGATTGAAGGGTGACCTGATGAAGCTTTTAAAGTATCAGATTTAGAAGTTCTAGAGATACAAACCGTAAAGCGATAGCTTACACAAATGGTCGGTACACTTACTGCATTTATTTTATCTGGACAAGTTGTGTAAATATGATCAATTACGGAATTACTTGACTTCGTGATTCTTGTTGGGGTTTTAACCATTTGTTTTAAACCTAAGGAATCAATTACAGCCGACCATTTTGCATTATTAAAACCTGCATCTGGAGAAAAATCAAAGTTAAAATCACCAAGAGAATGTATCGGTAACATAAGCATGTTTATTTGTATCAACAGTACTATGCTTTAGATTTAAAACATTACACAGTAGTAAATGTATCATAACTAATTCTAACATGATCCGATTCATTTACCTTTTAAACAAAGGAGGCTGAAAACAGTGAATTATTATGCAACAATTCACTGTTTTGACGTCACAATTATTACGTCATATCGTCTAGCGGCATAGCGGTGCGCTGGAAAAGAAACCGATTGAAAACTGGCAAATATTTAATGAATGCCGTCAAGGATGTACTTTCGAGTCCTTGGTAACGTGTTAGAATCGAAATGATATATCTCATGATTACTGATTTGCTCTTGAATAAAATCATTGTTTATCATTCAGATGCGTAATTATTATATCACTCGGACTGCGCCCTCGTGATATAATTCCTTCGCGTCTGAACTCCAAACAATGATTTATTCAGCGACAAATCACTAAATGAGATATATCATTTCTTAAACATACAAATGTTTACAATCATAAAAAAGACCGGAAGCATTTCAGCAATCATGTTAACATCCATAATCATTTTAAAATTATTAATGTAGCTTTACTAACTCAATTAATCTAATATATTAGCAAAGTTAAATACATTTCATGAGGAGTTTCTTAATTTGAAGTATATGTCTAAAAACAGAATCTTTTGTAAAAATTTTACATTATCTTTCTTTAAAGACATAGCAGTAAATGGTGGTATCATATGATGACGATTGCAAAAGAATTACACTGTTAAATTGTTTTGCATCATATTGACTGGTTATTAGCCTTTCTGATACATTGTTTTTCGTTAAGAAAAAGTGCATTAAAATAGAAATGCAAAATATACACTTAAAGGTTTAAGTCGCAAGGGAATAGGATCAAGGTGCGCACGAATCTAACAAAAGCGCGCCTACGGTTGCCATCGCTCATCTCCGTGTGTCCGAGACCTCGCTTGGTGCGCAGACTTTTTCATGGGAGGAAGTCATCCAGCCGGCTTGCGGGACGCCAGTGTATCAGCACAGGTGCCCGCCCATGCCTGGAATGATGTCCAGTTGTGATGTGATGCGATACAATACAATGTAGTACAACATGAAATAAAATACTACAAAACTATTCTTTCAGAAACGTACAAACAAAATATAGGAATGGAATGCATATTATAAGAGTAGTATAATAGCAACGATGCATGACTGAAGATTTCAGACTTAAAACTTTAGTAAATTTGGGCTCTTCTGAGCATTATTTTATACATGTGTAGCCATCAGAGAACCACAGACCATCAGCAAACCAACGTGCTTGCTTTCTCACGCGAAAGTTAATCATATGCAGTTATGCTTTTCAATATCCAATGTTTC
Organism: Mercenaria mercenaria; assembly: GCF_021730395.1. Taxonomy (NCBI): domain Eukaryota; kingdom Metazoa; phylum Mollusca; class Bivalvia; order Venerida; family Veneridae; genus Mercenaria; species Mercenaria mercenaria. The sequence goes on from NC_069378.1 coordinate 48,918,263, forward strand.
CAAGCAATTAAATCTTATCCTACTGTAGACGTGGCAAGGCCGAGTTTATCGAAACACTATAAGAGCATATGAACTTCTACTAACCTTCGGCCACATAACCTTGTATTTTGAGCAAAAAATCTGAATATAAAATGTAAATAGAACGGGAGGTTATAATTTGGTTTCTCATGTACTGGCAGCGGAGACGAAGGTTGTAATTTGGTTTCTCATGCACTGGCAGCCGAGACGATAGTTGTAATTTGGGTTTCTCATGCACTGGCAGCCGAGACGATGGTTATAATTTGGTTTCTCATGCACTGGCAGACGAGACGATGGTTGTAATTTGTTTCTCATGCACTGGCAGCCGAGACGATGGTTATAATTTGGTTTCTCATGCACTTGCAGACAAGACGATGCTTATAATTTGGTTTCTCATGCACTGGCAGCCGAGACGATGGTTACAATTTGTTTCTCATGCACTGGCAGACGAGACGATGGTTATAATTTGGTCTCGCATGCACTGGCAGACGAGACGATGGTTATAATTTGGTTTCTCATGCACTAGCATACAAGTCGATGGTTATAATTTGGTTTCTCGTGCACTGGCAGACGAGACGATTCTGAGTTTGATATGAAATTACTTTTAGGCGAACATTTTCTTTTTCTTCATTTCTTCAGTGATATATCACTTTGGTAGCTGCATGAGATTCACGTGTCAGTACATAGAAAGACTTATCTTTTTACAGATTTATAGGTGATAGACAACTAAGCAATACAGAGAATAAGTAATCTGTGATTGTTGTCACCGGTTCACTATATATACACTAATACTACAGTCACACATACGGCGCGGATAGCTACGTTTAGCTACGGATAGAAACGTAGTAATCCGTATCGACCCGTACCTGAGCCGTACGGATTGGTACGGATTGATACGTGTTACTACTTTAAGGTACGGCTCAAGTACGGATCGATACGGATTACTACGTTTCTAGACGTAGCTATCCGTGCCGTAGGTGTGACTGGGGTATTAGATCAATTACTAGTATAGCTTTCAAACTTAATTATATGTTCTACAAATATTCTTAACTTATCCAAGGAAATACAGTATCATGTTAATGTAATGTCAACACTTGGTTCGCGCGTTTCTATTTTTTCAGGCGCTTAATAAATAAACACGTGGTCTTTTTTTTTCGGTATTTTATTAACAGGGATTTTAGCAGGCTCTTAATTGTGTTTCTTCTCAAGTTATTTTGTCATTTTAAATGTCAGCAGGCCATGAAAATGGTCTAAGTTCGGTTTTATTCGACATTAAAAACCATGCACATGATTAGAAACATTTTGAAAAAAAGCAAATTCCATTAAAAACAGTATTTACATTATAAAGGTAAATAAAGTAAGTACAAAGGAAATGTTTTGTCTGAAATATCAATACCAACACAAACTTTGACTGCCGACCATTAACAAGTCTGTTCTTCCTACAAAAAACAAACGGCTCTTGAGTTTTGACAAGATTTTGAAATATTTATCTTTTTTTTCCAGAGGTCAAGAAACCCATGAGGAATTATCGAACACATACATGTACTAATATTATACACCTACCAATTCCTGTCAATGCTCATGGTTTTATGATTCTTTGTGAAAGAATATTTATCATAAATGCATTAAGATGATGTATAATAATGATGTCATTCTCCGCCGCATCCCCCCTCCCCCAACCCCACCCCCCCCCACCCCCAACACACATACACTTTATTCATGTTGCGAAGTTCCGTACTTGCGGTGAAATGTGTTTTTGCTTAAGCCAGGGATACTGGCTAGGTGAATTACGGACTTTAAGTAACAAATGTTTTACAACAAACAAAATTTTAAGCTGGTACTACGGCATTGTATTTTCAGGATCATGAGTAAATTTTTTTATGGTTTGATACAGAGTAAAAAATAATGAATTTCGGTTACGTTTTAAGATAAAATCATAGTTTTCAAAAATATTTGCCTTTTCCTTCACATAATTTTTAATGTCTAGATTAAGTTAGGAAATACAGTGCATAAATATCTCTTATATATCATTTATTATTAAGGTATCTGTTTGCCAGACTTAGATAATTGAATGGTGCCGTTACCTAACGTAATACTTTACCATACCTGCGTTTGCGTGTCTGCATAAGTGTGTTTAAGAAAGCGTATTTCAAAATTAAAAAGAATAACAGTAACATGCAACTAAATTCCAATTTGTTCTTTTTTGGACAATTTAAAAATTAAAAATTACCCATTACATGTTTTTCTCATATTGCTATTATAAACATTACATTTCGTAAAAAAATCAAGTAGCAAAAACTCAGTTGAATGGTTCTCGACATTATGTACATTTATATGGAAAGAATAAGCAGAATCAATGAAAGATTGATGAAAAATATGGATAAGAAATAATTTTAAGTTGTTGGTTCTTTATAAAACTACAAGTTAGCTCTTAACGGTATATTATTCCAAGAAGTACGTGTTTCAAAACCTTGAAAATATCCTTTTTATGAAATTAATTTGGTACGTTGCTGAAGTTATTCTCTTGCCTGCCGTGTTTTTGCCAGTTATGGAATAATTCGTATTACACCCCGGGATATAAGATTACTATAATATAAATAAATAATAATAATAATAATACACATGTAGTATATTTAGACATTAAACACATTGTCTTGGCCTTTTATATTTCCCTGTCAATTTTTAGCTAGATATTTTGCGTTTTAATCGACCTGGCGGGGCGGGGTTTCGCAACGGTCCACTGCATTATTGCGCAGGATATGTAGTATATTCGGCAACCTGATTTCTGATTCAGTGGCCATCTACCTTACACTGTAACTAATGTAGCGTTGAATTTCAATCGTCGGTAACAGAATTAAACATAATTATATTGCTTTACCTATTTTGCTCGTTTTATAAGATTACCATTATTTGCATAAGTTAGAGATTAACTCCGCCCCGCCAGATCGAATAAAACGCACAATACTTGTTATTTCTCATTTTCTTCATGCAAAGCATGTATAATTACTATCATGGAATACAAAAGAATACAGATATTTTGTGGCGCGTCTTTAATATAATCTGTAAAAAGATCCCTTTGAAGCAAAGAATGCATCCAAGAAGAATAATAGCAGACTCGGTTTGATTTAAAACCCATTAGTTTATGCCACTTTGAAATTTGTCCTTGAAATTATTTTATTTATTCAGTTGTTGGTTGCAGTTACATTTTATAGATTGAACAAATAGACAGAGAAATCCTACAATAAAGCTATAAATCAATTACTCCGCTTTAATTAATTGATCAAATCAAATCTCTTGGTAGACACGTTTGTAGTCTTCTTGTCTTATTTCTATAAAAAGTACTACACAGTATGTAGGCCAATCTGCCCATGTGTATACTCGGTTACAAAAGCTATATGCAAAAGGGAGAAAATCGTGAATACGTAAAATCCTTCAATGACAGTTTGATATTTAGTAGATCAGCAAATTTGATAATATATTTCCTCTGACACCGTAAGAGTTTCATTGGATATTTAAGCGAATATAGGCCAGTAAATGTGAAAATCGTATAGATTGCACTGCGAAAAATATGTGCATATACGGGAGTATACGGTCCCGTATATGTCTAATATACGAATATCATATATTTAAAGGTGTCTTTCCTGAAACTATGATCAAAACCTACGCCTTAAACATACTTTTGGATCTTGTCAATCCCTGACTTTGAATACTGACATAAACTGTTGAAACGTATTTATGCTAAGTATAAATGAACGGATCCATGTGAGAAAAACATGAATGTCCTATTAAAGAATACGGGATTCCCGTATATGGAATGTTCCATATACGGGAAAAATGTTTCCGTATACGCCTGTATATTAGGAGTATACCGAATGCGTACACTCCCGTATACGGAACCATTTTCCGCAGTGTTGTGACTAAATGTGAGAAGGAAAACAGATATGCCGTTCATCACAAAATCACTGAATGAATGATAACGTAGCTATTGAATAAATTCAGCTCCTCTTTACAGTCATTTCGACTGGTTAGCAGGCTCTTAAGCAACATGCTGAACGAAATATATTTCTTTTGCAGACAAACTTAATATGTTTAAGGCAAATAGTGAAAAAATCCAATTTGTAATGAAACCTATATCATAGAATCTAGAAAATGATCCTTTGGTAACAGAAATGCAGCCAAGCAAAATAAGTACTTTTCGTGATATTTCCCATTGAAATCTTGAAAGTGTGCCGATTTGATTTTTTTTTCACTTCTTCAGTATTACAAGATATTATTATCTGACCACGTACAAGCCTAGCAATTTTGCTCTCTAACGTTTAATTGTTCTACGAAATACACCGTAACATTTAGCCTGCTAGTGGCAAGTGATTCTATCGGTCGGTGCTGACCAAGATCAGCCTGCACGTCATAGGCATTATCATTGTCTGCACTGTTCTTTATTCAGTCAGTAAATTTTCAGTGAACATCCCTTTAAATAATAAGTGGTACTGAATTCGCTCCTGGTTTATGTAATTATTCATATTGTTTATCAGGTTTTAGCTACAATCAGACTTTTTTTTCTCGTTCTCACCCTTGTTGAGAGTTTTGTTCATAGTAAATTGTTTAATTAGCAGGTTTATTTCCAGACGTCATTTTCTGTCCCTTAGACTGAACTAGAGTGTGTTTATACTTAATCAGATAGGACAGATGAGGTGAAGTAGGCAGCAAGGAAATAGCTTTGAGGAATGTTTGTTGTTGTTGAATGATCTACTTAAATATTGCAGCCAGTTGCCTTGATAAAAATACGTAGTTCCTGATACTGTTTTGTACAGTCCATCATAAATAGAAACCGCTACAGTTGCAGCCATATAACTTTTTAGAAATTGTCTACTGTGAATATTCCTGTTATGATATGTTAAAACAAATTGTAATTGACTTACCATTTATTAAAACTAAACGAACTAAAACCAGGCAGATGTAATACAGAAAGTTTCTTTACAATTTAGGGCTGGTTCATAAATTGATAAACATTTATCTGAATACAGAGATGTATGGTTGTTTTCCAACAAAATGTAAATACACAGAAATGTAGTAATATCCGATTAAGTTTACTCAATAGTTCAACCAGTTCCAGATAATCCCGGCGATATATATGACCTTTTTGTGTCGATTCGCCGTAAAACCCAACTTATTTGTTTTCATATAATGTTCCTGTAAACATTGGAGGGAAGAGTCGATCATGATACTTTATCAGCTGTGTTTATGTATAGATAGTAAGAAAGAAGAAACGTCTTTCAGAATTACATTGGAATATTTTACAATTGCTTATTAAAAGAACAAGGTTTAGGATCCGATATGAATAGCCACATTCTAAAACACAGTCACCAATAAAAAAAGGTAAAGTTGTTCCTCCTGCTTTTTTCCTCCGTAAAAGTACTATTCTGATTAAGTTTGATTTCGGTAAATTCACATATCCTGATCTTGCATGCATTTTTTTCTTATGGCTAATGGCTCTGCAAAGCTAGTTGAATATTAACTATTTCTTGATGGCATTATACAATAACAGAGGAAAAATACGGCCAACATTTTTTTTTCTACTTGACTTCTGTGTACTGTTAAAACATGATTAAATAATCTAATCGGAATATTTGTTGCCAAATGATTTAGTTAATTTTTTTCTCCAAAGTTCAGTTGCAAATCGGACAAGTTAAATGTGTGACCTGTGTTAAAATGCCTTTAAATTTGTAAAATGACTCATTCGTAATAGACCGTGTAATAGACATTTCTAAAGTAAACGTAAATCGGAAACGGATTACTGAATCCGTAAATGTTATTTGCAAATAATGGTCTAAGGGAGGTTACTATTGCATTACTATTGGGTGAAATTGTCTCCCATAGACCACAAATGAGCCTTAAATTTTACGGATTCAGTATTCCGTTTCGTAATTACGTTTACGTTAGAAAGGTCTAATATAAACATCATGTATCTGATGTATAATCACCCTTCCCATTGATAACAGATACAATTTCTTGCTCTTTCTTGCTTTTGTACTCTGTCTATTATATACTCTTAATATTATATACTGGTACTGATGATAAACCCGAACAGGAAATGAGGTTTTTTACCTGTAACTTTTTTATTTCTGCAACTTGAAATCAATGGTCGGTATCAAAATAAAGCTTAACCTTAGCTGAAAACTTTACATAATTCAAATTTATATTTAGTAAGCAAACTGCACGAAGTGAGGGCCTGAAAGGGGTATGTAAAAAGGGGACTTTATGAACGTTGACTGATGATAAATTCGAACCCTTTGTCATTTACAAAATTTTCTCGGTATTGTTATATTGAAACTTTCCCCAAAAAGCTGCAACAGTCATTCCTGATCAAGTAATGAAAAGTTAACAAATGTCAGGCCTTCATGTTTCGACAGTGAGCATGCGCAAAAAACACCCTCTTCCCCAGTAATTTTGGATAATTTTTTTTTATACAAATTTATGTAAGTCATTTATTTATACAGAATATTTACCAATTTTGTTTTTGTTTACACCAGTTGGTGTTGTAAGTGGAAACTATTAGATGGTGTGTTCAGTTTTATAAATAACCGATTGCAATCGAATATTTCCAAGGTGTTCGACTTTATCATCTGTCCGGGTTTATCATCAGTACCAGTACAGGATATTTTTTTTGTTTAAATATAAGATCGAATTATATTTCACCGAGTGGCAAAAATAAAGCTACGTCTCCAAGGTGACCCAAACTGTTGTATCTAACAGTCAGCTAAAATAACAAATCAAACGATGTCTCCGTTGTCATTATCTTTGGAGGCAATTTATTAGCCTTTTTGTCCTTCATTTGTGTTGCCAGATTGATTCACGAGAACACTGTTTCTTTATTAAAAGTCCAATTGGCCAAAGGTAAATGGCGGGTTATATGCATTGATATTGCCTTTAAATATCGCTAGATGCTTTTCATTTCTTAGAAGACAATTACTCATTTATAAGATAGAGAGAACAGTGGAAAAGGTCATCTCTTGTCATTGATTATCGTTTTATGAAACAAGGAGTCGTCATTTGTTAAATAAAAATACTGGCTACATTTTTATTCAAAACATGCTGGCGTTTCCTTGTTTACCGTTTTCCTATGTTTAATAGTTGATAAGCTAAAGCGTTTAGATACCTGATAATCCTCGGCATTATGTTTCGTCACTTTACAAAGTCAAGATTAAAACATCTTAAAACATTCTGGATATACAGTGGCGGGTCACATTTTATTTAACAAAACTTTTATTTCATATGTCCATGATTAACGAATAAGCAGCAATATTTTATAGTGCTATAATAGATGGCATTTAATGTAAATTGACAACAACATTACGAGTCATGATCAACTAGAAAGAAACCCAGGTAGCGAAATTCAATAATTATAATAACGAAATTCTTTTAATGAAATTTACAAAGTGCAATATTAGTATCATATCTGAAACAACGTCGTTGCTTTTATGATATCGAATCAAATGATGCACAAACCAGTTTATGTCATATGTATACCTGTAAACAAAGATTTTATCTTTAAAGGTAACCGGATCAGAAAAGCTTTTAATATTATTTCAGGAACAGAACTTCTCCATATGAATTATCTTTATATTCCGATTGTTTCAAAATTGTTTCAAAATGATATATGCATACAACAAACTTTCTGAACATCCCTTCCTGCAATGTAATACCCAGTAAAATCATAAGTATCTAACTTTCCCCCATCATACTCCATAGCATTTTTTAATTATTCTATGTATGTAACAAAACAGAAAATTAAAAGTTTATTTATTTATTTAGACGAATAGATAATTCAAATATAATAGGGAATTCTCCCACATGTTTATTTAATACATGCACCATCAAACAACATCACTTAAAGAAACTAATGCATAAACATATAAAATACATCATACTACTTTAAAATTTGATATAATGTTTTAAAGGTTACCACACACATGAAGTATATCTATATATTCTTTTATAGATCCACTTCTCCTTTCACTAATTAAGATTTTTTTATTCGCACGATCCTCACTACAGTTCACGTTCCAATTGTGTTGTATTTTATCATCAGAAAATATATTTACACCAGCAAAATACTACACATTTCGATTTGTACAAAAACCTGAGAAAGTCAATTGATAAACAGTCATTTTATTACAAATTTCCCTTTCAAAATAGCATTCCACAAAGTTAAATATTATTTATCAGGTTTTGCTTGGTTTCATTCTAGTTAACAGTGCAAGTTTTCTTTTAACTACTGTAATGTTAAATGTTACTTCTCGTATGACATTTAATTTAACAGGTGGGATAATTAAGTACGTTAATAATCTGAAGAGATTCGAATTTAATTAGACTTGCTGAATAAAATCATCGAATTGAGATTTTGTCACACAATTACATGTTGATAATGTATCTGTCATATTATCTGACTTAGATAATAAAACTAGAAGTGTTAACTTTATTTTGCCTGTCTGGAAACTTGCTGCACTGGACGTTTCACAATTTGACTTAATTACTCGATCTTCCTAAAAATTGGATCTGAGGCAACTCGTTCAAATTCATCTTGCTTGTGTTTTTTTATTCCACAGATCTATTTTTATTTGATCAGTCAGACGACTTGTTTAAACAAGCTTTGGACTCATGATTTTGTCTTAAATAATCTGTCCTTAGAATTGAAGTGTTGTCATAGTATAAAGATAAGAACATGAATTTTTGTTTCTAAACTATCTTAAAAATACGAAATCAAGACAAAATCACGCCCTTGTCGGGAATCGAAACCGGGCCGCCACGGCACTAAATATTTTCCTGCGTTCTTGACAAATTCACCACAGAGTCTACAGATGCTTAGATACAAAGCTTTATCAATAAGGCATTTTATCTCCTTACCCCATTAAGAACGCTTTTCAATATTGAATGGCTAAAAAAGGAAGAAAAACTTTCTCATGTATTTCCATAAGCTTTATAATTTTATTTCTTTGCAAATAAAAACACGAGGGAGCATCCATAAGAATTTTAAACCCGTGATAATCACATATCGAAAAGTGGGATACCAAGTTGAATAAACATATTCTAACTAATACTGTCACTTTCAAAATGTTAAAAAGTAATGACTTAGTTTGCAAGCGGAAAGGCAATCTGAAACTGACCCTCTATAGCTTGTCTTCAGATCCAATGCGTAGCGTTAATGCTTTTCATAGTTCATTGATGAAAAAAAAAAACTTCATTGTAACTTCATCACACTGTGTCAGTTCATTGACAATCGTCTGTCTTCTAAAACCTAGAATGTTTTCCTTATCATGATTTTCTGGTTTGAAAGAACACGATCTACTTACAAAAAACATAACCACCACGGAATACGAATAGCTAGCAGTAGGCATATATCATAAGAAATGAAAAATAGATATTTACACTACATTTGCTTCTATCACCCTATCGCTTTACATGTCCCCTAAGGAGATGGCAATATTCTAAGATTACAAGCTTAATTATGCAAAATTCCCACAAAACGATATAATTTCTTTAAATGCAGTTCTTAGATCGTGAATACAGGACTCACACGGACACAGAATGCTCTATCTGAAACGATAAGTAAACAACAGCGTGAAGACAATCTTTATTATGTAAGACTTTTCTCTCATTATTTGGTATATGACCGATACCTTTTAAAACCAGATGTAACATAAATTGTTAATTCAATTTTTGTTAATAGAAAGTACATTTTTGTCATATCGCCATAGAGGCATCAAAACAGTGATTGAGCCTGTTCAAAAAGTACATACTCTTGCTATGTGGTTGTAACCTGCTCCTACATGATACATCTGAAATAATTCAAAAAGATGTTTTCTCCAATGCCACAGTCTAGATCGGAACAGAAACGTATATTTAGGTACAAGAAAACAATTTCTTATAAGATATACTGCTTACTTTTTTCGCGGATGCGCAGGCTGGTCTGGATCCATGCCGGTCACAAATGCACTGTTTGTTTTCTCACGGCGCGGCTCAATTATGTCGTTTCCAACTTTCATTTTTGGATACCTCGGTAGAAGCACCGACCTTCCACAAGCCAGCTTGATAGCTTCCTCATATATAGGAACTTTACAGCGGTGAGTGGGACAAGTAATTTGAAGCCAGCGACCTTAATGTAATCTAAATCTGGATGAAAAACACACTCAAAAGCTACACATCGAGGGATACACTCAAAATTGTTCAGTTAAGGTGTCTGTGGAAAGGGATTACCAATAAATAATGCGGTGCTAGCTAAATAATGCGGTTTAATCATTTCTGTATTTTTGCATGCTTTACCTTTATAAAGCTATACATTATCTACATTATCTCGTAATCAAATATAAGTGGAACAGGATTGTTCAATACTTTGATAGACTAAACAATTAAGAAACGAGCTAAAAGAAAAACAAACGATGTCAGAAGTCTTGTAGTTCTTCGTAGTAAACATGTTAAAATGCTATCTGCCCTTTCATACCTTAAACTATCGTTTTCATTTAACATAAACTGTACTTGCATTTTTTTTCACATGACCGCAAGCTTCTGTGAGTATGCGTACAATAAATATTCAAATCTGTTAATGTGTGTGCACATAAAAATACACAAATCGTCTAAAATGTCGATTTCACTTCACCATTTTTCTTAACTGGAACTGTATTGCAAAACAAATGTACTTACATCTCCGAAAATTGTCTATAAACCGCTGGAAAATTGGTCAATGAATGTTGAGCTGTAAATAAATATAAACAAACTTTATCACGATTTCATGCTGATGGGATTTGTTTTGTTATAGTATGGTTTAAAGTCAAGTTGACAAAATTGTAATGAAGTTCTTGTCTTAAAAGTTGAAGACAGATCAAAGGATCCCAATCCCGTCTTTATCTTCTGCACGGTCATGCACCTCGGTTGAACCTCTGACCTTCGAAAAAATCAGATGGTTAGTTTACTCACATACATTCGAACACTTTTTTGACGAGATTTGGAACCAACAGCACTAAGAAGTGTACTTTCATTCAACCGGCTAAATACCTTTCTCGCTGAAAAAAGAATATTTGTTCAATGTGGATGCATTCGTGTGATTGGTTTAGTATACATCAAAAGACAAATGCAAACAATGGAAAAAAAAAACAATAATATCTTTGCTTGTGAGTTATGGGCCCTAACCTCCCTCTCAGACCATTAAAACTAATCATTCACACTAAGTTTTTGAAAAAAAAGGTTTTGATAATGAGCCTGCTTGGCAAGTTCTAAAATATGATAAAATGCGACAAGGCTCTGTCGAGTATTTTATCATTTTATCCGATGAGTTTGACTATCTCAGTATGCTGAAGTTCTTTCCTAAGCTTACGTTCTGCTGAAACGTAGAAATTCTATCTTCTAACCTATTACATACCAAGTCAATTTGTCCAACATTTTCTATACTTGAGACGACGTGAACATCAAAATGTTTTTACACTACTTTAATACGAAAACTGAGGCATCGCTTTATTGTCATACCCCTAAAAAATCAAATCTGCAATAAAATCGTTTGAGCCGCACCATGAGAAAACAAACATAGTGCATTTGCACGGATCCAGACCAGCCTGCGCATCTGCGAAGTCTGGTCTGGATCCATGCTGTTCGCTAACTTTTTTTTCTAATTGCAATAGGCTTTGAAAGCGAACAGCATGGATATTGACCAGACTGCGCGGATGCTTAGGCTGGTCTGGATCCATACTGGTCGCAAATGCACTATGTTGGTTTTCTCATGGCGCAGGTCATTTCTATATGATTGTAAATCTTTTGACATGAACATTTTACAAATATTTTTAAATATGATTAAAAAGCTTTAAAAATGATTTATATGACAGTTGGCTTTCTACACGGATATTCAATGTTTTTTCAACATCGCTTGCAATTTTTTTTATATTTTATTTCATGGATAAATGACTTATGCATTTTAACATGGTAAATATGCATCCATTTCTTTGACAGAGCAATTAACAATTACAGAAAAGGAATTGCTATGTTTTTAACTCAAAATTCTACATGCACGGATGTGAAATTCACGGATAGGTACATAACATATTTGATTTAGAAAAAGTAGAGAAAAACAACTCCGATTTAAAACACCAAACATCATATAAAGGAAGATTAAGAGATACTGTCTTGACTTACTATTTAGATGATTAGGCAGTTGTGGGAGACATACGCTTTTCTCAAAAGCAGCTCTAGTTTTCTTATGACTTTTGATATTTTTTGCAGCATCTCTGCATTCAAGTACACAGTTATAAATGTTATTTCTTTACTATATAAAATTGCACACTGTGGACACCAGGTCACCATTTTAGTCAATGGAATAATTATTAACTTGATTTATATAGGATTTCAATCTTTATCTAAATGTTCAAAGACATTGGGGTATTAGAATCCAGCTTAGTCAAACAGGCTACACGCTGAAGTGGTTTAATTATCAATAGTCATGCAATGATAATATATCGCCGATCGTCTTAATTTCGTGAAACGTTTACCATATGTAGGCAACGCATCCCTTGTGTGTTCTCATTGACAATATATTAATGTCATATGATATTGTTATATGACAGTTGTTACTAATTTATGTTGCAAATGTGTTTGTCTTCAGGTTTGGTCCACCATCATCTCAACAAATTAAACATAATAAAGTGTTGACATAGTGCACTCCTATATATATAATATTTCATGAAAATCAAGTTGGTTTGCGTTATATCATAGAACATGTTCCATTTAAATACTTTTCCATACTGTCTATACCCATACAAATTCGAGCTGCTGACCAGATTATTGCTTTTCTTTTGTTATTTTTTGAGGTTTAATGTCGCACCGACACAATTATAGGTATTATAGCTACTTGCCAGTTTTGATGGCGGAGGAAGACACCAGGTTCCCCTCCGTGCATTTTTGTTTCACGGGTGGGCACCTGGGTAGTCCTTCCGTAAGCCAGCTGGATGGCAAAATATATTCTACGTAAGGTCAATAGTTGGTAGGCTGGCGCAGTGGGGTGAGTGGTTTGACATGTAATCATTTTGTAGTGATAAATTTGACAGTTAGAACTGTGCATCAGTCCAATATTTTTTCATTTATTTTGAACTACATATACTTTATCTCTGGTTTCTAATTTATTGTTTTTGTTTTTGTTTCTTCGTATAAAATCGGTAGTATCTTTAAATCAGTCGATACCGAAATAATGGCCGGGCTATGCTATATAATGTGAAATGTAAGATTGTTATAAAATGTATATAAATAATCCGTTGAGCTTTAGAATATCACAGGAAAGCTTCAAAATCGTATGAAAGGCGAAGTGTATTTAAACATAGTTACGTGTTAATAGTGACATATATAAGTTAGTAAACAAATTAAAACTCGATTAACTTACTCGAGTTGTCTTTGTTGAGTCGTATTGAGAAAAAAAAAGAAATAATATACAGTTTGAAAAATAGAAGTTTACGGGTCACGAAATCGAACTCCCGACGAAAAAGTATAACACAAATACTGTTACCGCTCGGCAAACGAGGATTCACTGTTTGCATCGTACTTAATTGTATGGTGTTGTTTTGTTTGTTTACATTTCAAAACGCCATGATATTGTGCGATACCTATAGTAACGATTCCAGCAATTTGATTGAACAAAATTAATCTCTTTGTATGCATAAGGCTGTTTCCTAAACACTTTTTTGAAATAGATTGATCCTCAAAGATTACACTATTAATGAGAATAATTCTGTTAAAAAAGTACAAACATTTTCGATATATTATCATCATGACATGATAAATGAGTGAGTGCAGAAGTGCTGTCCTGGAAACAAATGTGCGAGAATTGTGTCTCCGTTATCGTCGATCGCCTTTTTTGCAGCATATTTCATTTAATTAAAACATTCCTGTCGGAACTGGCAATAAAGAGTGTGTGCTTTATTATACAGTCAAGTTTAAATGCTAAATGGATGAAATAAATGGAACCCAGTCAAACTAGCTCGAGAGACCACGTTTATCAAAATATCACATGCATTAATGACCACTTTTTCAGTCCCTTTACATGCTGTTAAGAATGAATTATTTTGTTGTAAGAGACCATTTATGGTGTATAATCAGTGCACGAGTCTCAGTCGTCATCAATATCACGTTAGTCACCTGGCACGGGGTGCCTGACAAATAAAATAGACACCTCTATGTGTTAGTTGAGAATTATAAACACAGACATATATATTATCAAAAATTAGATTATCTTCACACTGTCTGAATATAGAATACGGATGGCACAGGAACATTGAAAGGCAAAATAGACTCTGTGAACTTTGTGACAAGCTTACAGTGGAAGATGAGTTTCAATTTACATTAGAGTGAGATGCATTCAAAGTAAGACGAGCAGAATATATTCCAAGATATCATAGACAGAGACCAAATATGTTTAGGTATATGGAACTTTTAAAATTAGATAACAAACGTTTATTGCATAAAGTGGCATGATTATACCTAACTAAAGCTTTCAAGAAAAGACAGGATTTATTAAATCGTGCATGAGTAACGCTCTCCCATAATTACATGACTTTATATTTGACTAATTGAGACATGTATGCGTTATTGAGCCAGTTTGTTATTACTATGCATGCTTTACTTTTTACTTTGTATTTGTAATGTCAATATGCTGTATCTGTTCTGTTCTGTTCTGTTCTGTTCTGTTATTTGTGTCAGAATTAATCGTTGATGAAAACTTTTGCTGACTATCACGTTTACTTTTTATTTCATTATTCGCCGACAATGTGATTATTCTGTATATTCTTCCGTTTTAAATGACATGTTCTTATCTAAACATTGTTATGCCTGTTTATTTATGCTTTAATGTCTATTTGTTTCTGTCTGAATAGTAGATATTGTTTCATTAAGCCCTGTAATGGTTTCGTACACATTCGATCATTCAGTAAAAGTCTCTTTTAAATTACAAAAATACCTCTTTTCCAAATATTCGCGACCAAATATAAGTATTTAGATCTTTTTGCATCATTACTTAATTCATCAAGTTTGAAATTTTCGAACAACTGGTTCTGTTACAGTCTGCACTTTCTCAATGCATCATTTACTTCTAAATTGTTTAGCAAATAAGGTTCCATTTATCCGTTTACAACAATACAACATACTACTCAATCATTGTGTCTGTCCTAAGTACCTGATTTCTGAAGAATTCAATGCCATTATTCAATTACAAATGAAAATGAAAAATCTATTTAAAAGGAAAAAGATGTGTATGTATACAAGCTTTTTTCTTTTATAGTTCTGTTTTAATTGAGACAGACCATTAGTTTCTTGTTGAAGTTTTCAAGTGAATTATATGCATAAATCCAAGTTTTAGGTCAAGTTTTCATTCATTTCATGCAGAGCGGTCAGTAGTATATGCAACTTGAAGCTACACTGGAAATTTTATTTTATTGATTAATGTTGAAAAAAGTAGCTTCCATGAATATGAAAATTAATTTCATATGCAAATATAATTCTAAGTAAAGAAGGCACCTTGAACGCTTTTTATGCAACTAATAAATGTGTTGCTGATTAGTTAATTATAATCTAATATTTTATTAAATAATACCAAGTCAAACAATCACGCAATTTTGAACATTGAATGTGCCTGCAGTGTAAAATTCACGTGCGTAATTTTATGTAAGAGTTGACCACAAAATGATACTTATACCATTATACCGCTAAATAAAATCTTCTGAGGACGGCTTCTTTTAACGACTTTTCAAAGGTTCCAACATCTGATGATCCTTTTTACTGTATTTTTAAGTTTTTGATTATTAACGAACATTTTAATATCTAAATCAGATAGCATTGTTATCACAATCGTTTTTGTGTGTTGTAAACAAAATAAAACTCAAATTAAATCCAGATTTCAAGACGCGTAATCAAACTCTGTACATGGAGCGCCTACTTCATCCGATTTACATTCGGAACATTTTCACGCGTTTCGGGCTTTATCGTATGTTTAACATGGGACTGTTGAACCGTCCAAATACAGAAAATACAGGATTTTTGTACGCACGTGCATCCAAATACCGTAATATATTGTACGGTCACGTGTTGCAAATGAACGTTCGCGATTGGATAGATAAAATAGATATAGAATAAGACTATTTACTTAACGGTAGTACAGGGATTTTAATGTCATTAGAACTGATAAATTTTCTCCACAAAAACACACACGTTGAGTGAAGGAGACTACATCTGCTACATAATAAGCTGTTTACCGGCTAGGATACATTCATATTTGTTTTAACTGTTTGTTCCATATATTTCATTTTCACCTCGGGGTTCATTGTGTAGGCATGGGTTATTTGAGCTGATGAAACTGGATGTTGCCGCATTATTATACTTATAGCAAACCTTTAAGAAGGAACCCCTTTTCCGAACTTCCTGAAAATCTTTGTATCAGTTGATTTTATATCATGTTGTTATGTGTCCCACATGTAGTGGGGGAGACATATTGTTTATGTGCTGTCCGCCCCATGTGGTTCTGGGACGATCTGTGTATGAAAAGAATTGGAACCACTGCCTTACCCTTGCATGATCGTAAGAGGCGACTAATAGGGTCTTAACAGTAACTCTGTGATTCCAGCAGGTATGCAAATTTTGATTCCATACCTCATGTTTTTATTTCGATGTAAATGAGATGTGGAACCAAAATTTGTAGTCCTGTTTGGCGCCATATAACCTATACTGTGTTTGTGCGCCGTAAAACCCAAATAAATAATAATAATTATGTGCTGTCCAGCTGTCGGTCAGTCTCTCAGTCTGTCTGTCTATTTCAAAGTTTGTCCGATCAAATCGTTTGACACTACCGGCCAAATTTACACCAAAATTCTCAAAAGTAATTATGGAAAAGTCTATTTGTGCATATCGGTGTTTCGGTCCGGTACTTTTTAGCGGAGTTATGGCCACTGATTACTCAAGTTTTATAATGTTTTTGCCACTTCTCTGATATTATTGGTCAGATTTCCACCAAACCTTATAAAAGTGATCAGTGCCAGTCATTACTGTACAAATTGTCTACATTTTCAAAGGCGTTTAATTTGTTGGAATTTACAGTTGTTGAACCATCTGACGTACATTTAAGGGCTACATTTCGCCAAACCTAAGGAGTAGTCAGTAGAAGGCTTAGTTATGCAAATCATCAGTATGTCCAGGTTTAATTTATGATCCTGGATTTGTCAAATACTACGATGTGTGTGCTAATTCTCCTATACCACTGTTTGGAGAGTGATCAGTGCCAAATCTAGTTGTGAAAATGATTGGAATGTTTTCGGTTCAGTAATTTTCACTAGAGATATAGCCCTTAATATTTGGTATTTTACAATGTATAAGTGGTTGGAGACATTATGTTATCCGTATAATAGAATAAGGTGAATGAGATTTTTTGCACATTCCATTGCGCCCCGATTAAATCATTTCTGGTTTCACTTTCCTTTGTAACATTTTGTGTTTCCAAAGGATCTCATCAATTTCATAAGCTTCTGAATTTAATCTCAGCCTTTTCATACATAACCCGCTTCTATTCATACCGATATTACACACCCATCGCTGCACCTTTTCAACAAGAAACTAGACATTTCGTAATAGTAGAACGCGCTATTCTCCTGACAACTCGTATTAATGAAGCTGTATGTCTTTCTCTACTTTATATTATTCTATACCTATTTTATCTATCCAATCGCGAACGTTCATTTGCAACACGTGACCGTACAATATATTACGGTATTTGGATGCACGTGCGTACAAAAATCCAGTATTTTCTGTATTTTGACGCACGCGCGTACAAAAAATTCTGTATTTTCTGTATTTGGACGGTTCAGCAGTCCCATGTTAAACATACGATAAAGCCCGAAACGCGCGAAAATGTTCCGAATGTAAATCGGATGAAGTAGGCGCTCTATGTCAGGGGTCAAATTTAACAATAGTTTGTACTAGCTGAAATTAGCTAGTGCCCTTTTTGTTCACTAGCTAAAATGAAAAGCTACCGGCTAAAGTTAATAATATTTAATTACTCTATTAATATTTTACTGGCCAAAACTTACTGACTGATCTCTGTTAGTAGCCAGTATCAAACAAAAATATTTTCTATTAGCTTAAAATAGCTTGTGCCATTTTTGTTGAACAATAAAATATCATAAACATAAATGATAACATTCCTTTCATGAAGAAAAATGTGTACCTTCAAAACAATTAAACTTTATTAAAGCTCTGAAGACATTTGATTGTTATATTATTGACTAGCTGAAATTAGCTAGTACATTTCAAACCCACTAGCTATTTTAAAATTCCACTAGCATTTAGCTTGTATGCTTGTCTAAATTTGGACCCTGTATGTACAGAGTTTGATTATCGTCTTGAAATCTGGATTTAATTTGAGTTTATTTTGTTTACAACACACAAAAACGATTCAAGGGATAACAATGCTATCTGATTTAGATATTAAAACGTTCGTTAATAATCAAAAACTTAAAACTACAGCAAAAAGGATCATCAGATGTTGGAATATTTGAAAAGACGCTTAAAGAAGCCGTTCCGGACGAAACCTAGAAATTGGTATCAGCCCTGACTGTCTGAATAGCTACCTCAGAAGTTTTTATTTAACGGTTAAGAAACTAAATGGAGAAGATTATGAATGGCAACGGACGAGCGGTCAGCATCCAAAACATGTCTGCTCTATAATTCAGTTTTCGTCGGTTCTTCACCAAACTTGCTGACAATGTTTGTAGGCATTACATCTCGGCCAGTTTCGATAAGCAGCCAAATTGTACCAGACACTCTTTGATTATATAGTCCTTGAATTACTCGAAAAACGGGGAATTTAGCCTTGTCCGCTCTTTTAAGTCGAACAGTTTTCATCCGATCTTCATCAAACTTGCTGACAATGTTTGTGGGCATAATATATCGGCCAAGTATTATTATCACCCAAATCGCCAAATGGCTGTTATAGGGAGGTTGCACCATATACTTTTTTAATGATGATACGCAGAAAAAACAACATTCAATGAATTACGTATATTACGTATGAAGTGAAATAAATATAGAATAAAAAGGTTATTTAAGGTCTAACATTGTTCTGTATAATATATATTTGCACTCGTACCAAGCTGGGAGAAACTAGAAAAGGAAGGAATACAATATTCAGTGAAACATTTTTAATTTAAATTATTATTATAGTAAGATAAAATAGATATAGAATAAAAAGGTTATTTAACATTGTACTGTACAATACGAGATATATTTGGACGAGTACCCAGCTGAGAAAACCATATTGGACGAGCCGCTAGGCGAGTTCAATATGGTTTTCTCAGCTGGGTACTCGTCTAAATATATCTCCGTATTGTACAGAACAATGTTAGATAACCTAATATTATAAAAGAATGCCTTTTCTTATATCCGAGAATTGGTACCACTGTTCAAACTTTCTAAAAGCAGGATAATTGCGACCGCAGCGCCTGAAATAATAAAAAGGGTGACAGTTACATTACAGATTTGGATCCATGATGCATTTAAAGAAAATCCAACACATTTATTTTTACCATTGAAATTTAAAACTGATATATTTTGGAAGTTTCAATGACACACACAAATATGCATATTGCATAATGCAAAAGGGATCCGCCGTTGTATGAGAGCTATTTCAAAGAGGAAAAATAATAGAAATATTTGCTTGTTCCCAATTTATGTCTAAACTAATTATTTGGAATGTTTATCATGTTCTTATTTTTTGGAGGTTATTTTTTCTCACCTTACGTTTAGCACCGTGATGTACTTAAATAATTGCTTAATTGGCAGGTTCTGTTTCAGATGTTGCTATGCTTACTATAGTGTTTCTAACATGAATCATGGAAATAAACTCCGAGCAAGGAACACCTTACATTGACTACAACTGTAAACAGAAACCCATGTATTATTTCATTTTTTCATTTTATCACATCTCATATCTCCGAACTCCGAAAAAATGCTGAAAACAATTTCAATAACTAAAATCTAGTACACAATTTATTTCAAAATGCCATGAATAAAACGGCTGAAATTTATAAATTTAAAGATAAAACAAAAGCTATCAAAATCAGCTCAATAAAAATCGAGACATGATTTTAATACTATAAAAAGATACATTATACATGCGTGTCTATATATATTGAATTCATTTCGTAAAGGACTCCAGTATCAGCAGTCCTTTTAAACGTATAGACTGACTTGATAAGCTCTTCCAATATAATGTAATAATGAAAACCAATTGCTTGTTTTTGTATTTTATTGATTTATCAGAACTTGGTGACATTGAAGGCCTACACATATAATGTGTGCAACGTTACAATTAGTCAGCTATTTAATATCTTTACGACAGATAGTTTGATTTTTGGTCATTCCGCGAGCTGTTAAAAAAAATCGGAATTGTCATACTGAGTAAAGGATTACCGAATAGTATTGATCGAGTGAACTAGGAGGCCCCTTTGATAAAGCTTAATATTGATGTGTAATGTGAAACAGCTGTTGTTTGTCATAATAATACATGTATTTTGATAACGTTAGGGCCACATTTCTGTGACTAGTCAGAAAATTCTGTAAACTCTCTTAATTATAGTGGTTAGACTAGCGACTATACTGATGATAAAAAAATGTCATAAAATTTCCAATTTCTGTAGTAATGTTTCTTTATTTTATATAGTAGTGACAAATGACAATCAATTTTGGCCAATTTCTCTGAGAAGTGATTGTGATATTGTAATATTTGACATATTAATATAATTATAGAATGGCTATATTCACAATTATGAAAAGTAAATTGTATATCAGGAGCTTGTCTACATAGAGGTGTTCAGGAGTGTTTAGAAAGGGCGGCTGTTGTAAACAAATCCTAGGTCACGTGAAAAATATGTAAGACAGTTGAAAGCAGGTCTTGGTTACTATCCGCTATTGAAACCTCTGTAGGGCAGGGCATCAGAGCAGAACAATGTACTGTTTTATTCTTTTGAAGAAATTTTGAAGACTGATTCAGAAATTGGGACGCATAGCTTATGCTACTGTTTCGTATTATGAGTATAATGTTTTTCTTCAAAACTAAGGTCCGTGTATCCCCTTACACGAAAACTGTATGCAAATGAATATAGAAAAAAGCAAGAACATGAATATACTCAAAATACTGATATATATATATAAGGAGATGATAACCGTGACTGATTTTCTCTGTTCACTCCCTGTTGTATAAATAAATTAAATGCAAACATGCGAGCGGAGAGACTTGAATATTTCAAGCTTTTAACTTTGCTTTTGTATCCGACTTTACTGGTTAAGTTCTTGAAGGGGTGTTTACTGATGTTACAAGAAGATGTAACTTGGTCCATTTAGTAATTTCTTTTTTGTGCATGAACAATTTTTATAAAAAATGTAAATAATAAACAATAAAGTAAGATTGATACAGGTTTAACGGATGCTAGTTAACAAATGCGGTCATCATCAGCTACTTCCCTTCATAAGCTTTATGTGGTACAGGGCAGGTTAAACATTTTGTATTGCCAGTGTCATTGGCTTTTCCTTTACACTGTCTATCATAACATAAAAACATTACTTAATTTATAGATAATGGAACCCAATTATAAGTAAAATAGTCGCAGAATCGGTTTAAAAGGTAAAACTCCACTCATGCCTCCAACCACTCTCTGTTCTAAGGTTAACTCGATCATAAAACAACATCGGCTGTGCTCCATTATCCCGGAGTGACTTTGTGCGACTGACTATCTTATATCTTTGAAGAGCGTTGTTGTAGTAATATAAAGGCACAGCAACGAAATAGATCAAACAGTTGTTGTCCCGTGATAACCATATACCATATATCACTGATGACTCTGTTAGAATAGATGTTTTAGAGTACATTGTACCATTTCTAATAAATTAGTGTAGACATACAAAGACAGAATTATAATTAAGGTATTGGAAAGAAATATTGCAATAAAATAAAAACGTATAATTTTCATAGCAAGTGTATATTAAAAACAATAATCTGGACCAGGAGCTGTTCAAAAGACACGATGATGACAAAATATTGATTTGAAAATATAATTCTGTTGTTTTTTCGGAAGCGCAAAATGCCAAAATTATTTTCATTCTGCCACGGACTTCCGAAATCGCATGATTGGCATGTATAAAAAGTATACTTCGAAAAGACGCTTTATTTTTCTTAAGTGTCAAGTACTTTCAACACATTCACTATGAATGAAGATATTTTATGATTCCATGGAATGTGTAGAGAGTTTCTAGGTTTCTAGAAACGACGTGATTATTTTTACATTCTTGCTTCTTAACACAGTTTAGATAAAATGTTGCCAATCTGTGTAACTATTCACTTTTCGACATTGTATGTTCTTTCGTTGTTGAGTCACTAAGCCGCCTCACATACGATAACACTTCACTCCATAAAAGCGTAAAACACTGCAATATATTCCTTAATTATACTGAACATTTTTAATACAAATAACCCTTCTGTTGTTCAACTCTTATGATAATTTGAAAACATTCCAAAGACTAACCCTGAATTGCAACATATTTATATTCAGTGTCTTCAGACCATCAAACATTATCTGAAAGAGTGATATGTGCTATGCTAGTTATATCAGGTTTATTTCAATAGCAATAGAGAATCTGCCGATTTTAAAGCTTTTACGATTTAGTAAACAGATGCCACATTTTTGCACGGGATAACCATTAAACAATTAAGTCAGTCGTACATTTTTTTTTATCAAGATACAGTTTGGGCACGATATGGCGAAGGACGATGAGCAGATACACATAATTGTTATGACAAGCAGATAAAATTTCAACCCGTTTGATATATTCACGATACACTCGTGGAAATACACACGTAAAAAATCTTTCTGCAAGCTCAATATTGAGTGATTGGTACTAATTTAAATGTGTTCTGTTTAAGAGAAACAGACTCTTATTGCTCAATCATAGGTTAATATCTACGAATCATAGGTTAACATCTACGAATACCACCTAAGATCATTTATCAACACAATTATATCAATATAATCGGATAGGTGAATGTTTGAAAAACAACTTGAAGATGTTTATTTGTATTTATAAATACTTGGCATTATCAAAATGAACTGGAAATTGGATTCGCCTGAAAGGAATTAGTACACTTTAACAAATTATATCACTGATGTTAGAGACATAATTTAACATAAGTTAGAAAACAAAGTAGCGTTTACCTTACAATTTTAAATTAAACTTTTATATAATTGTTTTATTATATGTTTCGGTCAGTATGTGTTTTTACGGACCTGTAAAAATGATATTGACCGAGGACGCTGGTCCATATTTCATACATATAAGAAAAAGTGATATCACAAGAGTTATTATCACTTTTGCGGGTCAATATCGCTTTTTGCGGACCCGCGCGTGCACACCTTTCGACCAATCAAATGAACGCATTTGAGAAGGATATATAATATACAAGAATAAATTAATTGTGATTAAACTTCTTAAGAATATATTTTTCTAGACTGTTAGAATATGAATATACATAATACTTTTATCATTCAAGATGGGCACAAGATACATTACAGGAAGGAGTACACTGTAATCAAGGGACACATTCCTTGAAATAATTTGAAAAATAAAAACTGAGATAGGACCTACAAAACGATTTCTAAGGAAAATGACTTCTTTATTTCAAAGCTCGAAGAAAATGTAGTATAAAGCAAGAGGCCTTAATCAATACTACTGAAAAGCAAAAGCAGTAATTAAACTAAAAGCATAATTATTAATTATAACTTACTATATATCTACTATGCGCCGTAGTACTAAACTATTTGTCAAAGTTATAATATGCTTATTACGCCAGTATCTTGTTTACCTTAACAAGATTTTTTCGACTACAATCAGATTCTTTGAGCAATGCAACACCTGATTGTGCGCTATAACCTGAATGATATTTATCGCGCCACAACCTAGCTTTTTAACAAGACGATAACTTCGGTCGAAAAATTATCTTCGGGCTGTTTCCCTGGAATTTGTTGATGACGGTTGCTGAATCTCGGCATTACAACGGATAATTATTTTCAGAATCAAGTTGGGTTTAACCTGTGAATCTAATAAAAAAAATTGCGTTCACTTAATTATGGACGAACTCCCAATTCCTGCTTGAACTTGCAGCATGTTTTTTTCCACATTGACTTTAAGTTAATGTGCTCAAAGCTTTTTTCTTTTTAAACCACGTCGGGAATATCAAAGAAAAGAAGTTTGATTTTTTGTTCCCTCTTGCGAATTAAGACGATAAAAAATGTTTAAGTTATATTTCACATTTAATCAATAACATGGTCATTACTAAGCTGATTTCATATTGGCTTTACTTTTCTAACAGTCCTTGACCAAATAACAAGGAAAGAATCTATAATATTATCTAATAAATGAGTCTCGGGACACTCTTTTAAACTGTATAGTAGTACTTTTTGAAAATTGACACATACTCGTACTCGTTTGAGTTTAATTAGTTAATGTCTTTTAATATTTATAAACATTCTTTCGGTGATTTTAAATGTCAATGGAAAACCTAGAATGGAAAATATGCCAGTCATAATTAAAAACAATCATAATTATGTACCAACAATAATTGCTCTCCTTGCAAAAACGTGCAGGCCATAACAAAGCCATTACTTTTTTACGGAAATAATGTCACGTATTTCACGTTTACTTTGTCAATTTCTTTCATAATCAATTAATTTTACAGTCTACCTGTCTAAAAATATTTCCAGACATTTCCCCGGTATAAAGTTAAGAAATAATCGAAAACGTATGT
Source organism: Mercenaria mercenaria (assembly GCF_021730395.1). Lineage (NCBI taxonomy): Eukaryota > Metazoa > Mollusca > Bivalvia > Venerida > Veneridae > Mercenaria > Mercenaria mercenaria. Next base: position 48,943,143 of record NC_069378.1, read on the forward strand.
GAAAGTCTTATCCACCTCAAATCTATGTACAATAATCTACGTTTATTTTCATAAGGCGTGCAAAAACAGCAAGTGCTTCGTGTAAGTCGTCAATGAATTGATAACACTGATTGAAAGTAAATCAAGTCTAGTTCTTGTTTTATGATGTAATATATAACGTATAATGCCGTATTTCATACATTTGTAAGTAAACTTGTAAGTAAAATTGAAATTTCTCTTAAAATAGTTTGACTCTTCAAATTTGTTAATGAATAGCGCAAATTTTAAAACTGTCGTCTATTGAAAAAAGCTTAATAATATGCAAAAAATGATATTTTAGCAAATTGGATGAAGCATGATGTAACGAATTACTGTAATAAGATATAAGACATAATTATGGCCATTTAGATTAGTTTAGCTCAAAAGAAATTTAATCAACCTTGCTTGTGTAAATAGTGAATGACTCAGCTTACTCTTCAAACAAATAAGTGAAATTCAATGTGAATATTCTACCGGTATTTAAATTGTTAAGACCATGTGCTCGCAATGAATGGCACTCGGCAATTTCCGCGCAAGTACATGTTCGTAATTAGAATTCTCAGATCTTATGTACAACTCAACGCGTACATAATTTTCCGTAAAATCGGAGAATGCCGTGATAGCTTACGGAGGTTACGTAAACTGCCGATTGATATTACGTGTCCGTTGTCTTGAACCTCTCAGTCAGTATCAATGACAACGCAATTGCTTTGTTATACCTTCGCTTCTATATTTCATCAGTTTACCCCCATCATAATTTTATTAATTACATTTCGTGTGTTGCATTTAGTTTTGTTGTTAATGTTATAAAGATTTCTCATAGCCACGAATTTTCACAACAGAAAATAAAAATGAAAATAAACAGCAAATGGTTGTATCGTAAGAATCAAAATCAGCCTCGAAATTCTTTGACAGTCAGCGCGTGCTTATATGCGGCAAAACGGATTTTTCCTCTATCAGTTCCAATACTTACGCTCTCTATCATTTGCGTCTCAATATTTTCCTGCACATTGTTATATTAATGGATCTTTCTTCTGGATTCAAACGCTTTCTTCTATTTTTTGTGTTGATACAGTTTCTTTAGATGTAGCGTACTTCTTGTATATGCACGCATATGTTCTTGTTTCTTAATTTCTGGAAATACTTCTTGTACATGCGCGCATATGTTCTTATTTCTTAATTTCTGGAGCTATCAACGTTCGACGAAGGACCTGAACTTTTAATATGTATTTTGGCAAGGTTGAAACGAAGAACAGAACAACAGGAAGGTGACGGAAAACAATTACAATATTTTAAGTGGTTTATTTGTATTCTAAGCGGAAATGGTAACATATTTGTAAATCGCACGCAAGTGAGAGCATGTGTTTTATTGCTGGTATGAAGTGTATACAAAATACGGAAATGCGAAAGAGGGTATAGGAATACGTTATGTCGATCAAAACGTGACCTACCGTGGTGCTGTTGAATTTTCGAGAAATGTGACGCGGAGGCAAGATAAATATAAAATGTTTACTACCATTTTTAAAATATTGATAAAAAATTACGTAAAATTTATCAGATTTATTGACGGATATTTTTTACTTCCATAAGCATATGTGTAATGAATGAAAATATTGGTACTTGAAATATGTAGTGCAGATATATAATGGAAAATTATACTAACAACGTGTTTTACGAAAACAGTACCGTAATCTTCGTTAATGCAACAGTAGAAAGTAACGGAACTAAAAGCACAACTGGCTTTACCAGAGACGAGGACTTGGCAAAAATTGAAATAATTGTTCAGAGTGTGATTTTTGTGCTTGCTGTTGTCGGAAATGGTACAGTGCTTGGGGTCTTGTTGTTTAAGAGGGTGTCGCTCACTCGAATGCATCTGCTTATGCTACATCTTAGCATAGCGGATCTTTTTGTCGCTTTCGGAAGCCTTCTGCCTCAGCTGGCCTGGGATGTAACATTTGTTTTCAAAGGTGGAGATATCTTATGTAGACTTGTAAAATATACTCAGGTAAGGATACATTACCTTGACTGGTTCTTGTGGTAAATGAGGAATATCACCATGTGATGAATATCAAAACTGACATTAGGCGTAAAGAAATTTGTTTGTTTCCGGTATCCCGACCTACCCTAAATTTTGCCCCGACCCTTAATGTTTTTATGGCCTTTGAGCTTTTTATTTCAACTTTTTAACAGAATGTTGCAAAATCGCTCGTCTTTATACTTAAACATGGTCAGTGATGCTAGGTATCAACTAACTGATGCTCTAAAGGCATAACCCCCTTATTTGTATTCATTTTTGACACAAAAATTTCCGAAAAGTCCCACTTAATAATAAAAAATCCCGACCTACCTAACCTATTTTTAGCATGTTACCGGAAACAAACAATTTTTAGGCCTTAACAAAAATGTAATAGATCTATACATAAAATATTAAACATTAGAACAATTTAATATTTCATGAGTATGATACAAAGTACAGCATTATCTCTTTTTAACGCTACTTTTGTATTGCGTCATGAACGCTATACACGACATTTGTGCATATTTACGGACAACAGAAGAGTTTTAGTTAATAACAAGTAAGCGATCAGAACTCTTATTTTGTATTTTTTTATGGGAGCGTATTTTTCTATTTATTTTATCTTTTTTTATTTTTATTTTTGAATTCTGTGGTTGCGTAAATCAAGGAAATTTAATCCAAACAAACACGTAAAATTCCCATTCATTTCAGTTAAAATACACAAATTCACGTCAACACACAGTAACAGACATTTTATGCCAAAATGAATTAGTTCATATTGAGCGCTCTCTAAATTTTGAATATTTAGATAAATCTAGAAATGTTCGTTTGAAACTTATAAATTTGCTACCAAATTTATGTCAAAAAATCAACCATTAAAAAGACTTTTATGGTGATAATTCAGATTTTGGTCAAGAGACGAATTTATCCAACTTTTAACAACTGATCATTTACTTTTATTAGATTTTGCAAATGTAAAATTAGCTATTACATTGAAAAAAAGAGTCAACTTTATAAATACTTTCGTATTAAAATGGAGTAATTACAAAATTTTGTCAATTCATATATATTTTTTCTTTTTTTTTCTTTGTTATTTTCAATGTTTAATAATTCATAGTGCTCTCAATAATATACATATACCAATGAAAGTACAATAATTAATATTCATAATTAAGTTACCTACCAAATACACGTCTGCGTCTTGGATAATGCCCGCAGGGGCTGCTGGGGTCTTTCTCCATCTTCATCGGAAGTCGGCGATAACCTTATAAATAAACTCTGACAGCATATTCATATGCAATTTAAGACGAATTATATAACTAAATTAAAAATCTATTGCACTCGAATATGGCGATAATCTTATCTGAAGTCATATTAGGAGAAAGTTTTACTTGAAGTATAAGCATTTATGTTTTCGCGCGTTTTACCGTATGATGCATCCCGTTATAGGATTTGTATAACAAACGGTTCGCACAATAACTCAGTTTTCTACGCTACCAGTTATGAAGGGAACAAGATTCTTGCTGACTAATATACATTACCCCTAGTCAAACAAAATCAAATCTGATGTAAAATAGATTGTAGCACTTATAACAAAAGTTAAGAATTGGCATCCTTTGACTGACTAATTACTAGAGCAAAGAGGAAAACTACGGTACACAGAAAGCAAAAATATCTATGTACTTACCTTATTTGTAAATACCTTTTTTTCAAAGCATCTCAAAAGTCCAATAGTGCTGGAAAGTTATTTTGAAAAAGAAATACGACATAGCACAATGATCTTCAAATGAGTGTTTTTATGCATATATTCTAACTAAAATGACTGACCTTGAAAAACTTAAGTTGTATCTAAATACATTTTGTACGATATATTTGGCTGCAGTTTATAGAAATATAAAATTCTCAATGTCAGTGTGGGAATCAAATGACCAAAATAACCTCTAAATCAAGAACACGAAAATGTCTCCTAACAAGATATAACGTGACATTCAAGATAGCCTCACTTACGACTAAAGAAAGGAGAAGCTTCACTTTTGCCACAAAATGGCTAAAGAACACGTTTTCTTGCATCAAGAAGTATTGTTTTACCAAACTGTATAAAATTTTTTTTACAATATATTCATAATAGAAGAAAATATCTGGCATAACTGAAAATACTTTTAGCATTAAGGAAATGGGAAACCTTCAGTTTTAAACTGATTTTCTAAACAAATCTGAGTTTTCACTATGAGCACCGCTGTCGATCACAATAAAAAAAATGAAGATGCTGGACCAAATATAGTCAAAATATTTTTCTGGTCCTTGAATGTTCTCACTACTACAAACATTCCCTTGTGACCTAAATGTGGTACCTGAAAAAAGTACATTTTCTCAAAAATCACCGATTTCAGCAATATTCAGTGACATGTTATGAACAAACTAATAAATTTGTTTATATAAAAAAAACTAAATTCCTTATAGTAGATAAACTTTCTGGTAGCAAACGATATATAGTTTTTTCAAATTATAGCCAATTTGAAAATTTTCAAAACTGCATAGGCCATGTAAGGCTTAAGTGAACGTTGTCCTTTGTTAACTAATTATGTAGTTCCAAATCGATAAAAATTAAATGAAAAAAAAAAATAAAATAGAATTAAAGTCTTAGTTAATTGAAAAGTTCTAAATAATCAGCTGGTGAACGTGATTTGAACAGTCTTAAGATGCCGTAAACTAGACCGTGACATTATTTTAAATTTACAACCAAAAACAGCTTCAGTATTAGCGTATATTATTCATAAGTATATATTTTGGTTTAGAAATCATTTTGATCATGTGATTCCGCGTAGTGAATAATTTAGATGAGAAATGCACAGTTACGGTGATAAGCTTCAAGTTGCAAGTTTTATTTTAATTTAAGCAGAAGGTAATAGATCCATGTGGTTCATATACATCATATACACAGTGAACATTTCTTCATGAAACAATAAGCAAATGATCAAATTCGTGTGATATAACATGAACGTAACTATAGTGTTACCAGTAAAATAGCTGATTGTCCTTTCATTTTAATTTATTAACAGTGTATTCATAATATCTTAAGCTTATTGCGAATATCAATTTCTAAGGGTGAAAGACTGTACACTCCAACAAATTATGCATATTACAATCTGAAATATTAACGAGATTCAAAGCTATGCAGTTGGAATATGTTTTAAACTTTTCCAAGGATGAAAGGCATCTTAAGGTATATGTTATATTTGTTTCTATATATAACGCATTGAAAAATAAAAAGCACTTTCATTTCCCCTTTAGTAATTAGTCACTAAACGAGAATTTAAATTCTTAAATTTCGATAGTGAATGATAATATGTTTTTAGCAGCACGTTAATATGCCTTTGGACTATTCACGAACATGCACACAAATGTGGCCAAGACTAGCTGAGAATACTCATTTTCAATAAACATGTTTCATTAAAAGTATACAATAAGTCACCATGATAGATTACTTCTAATTAAACATTTCCATTTTACAATATACATTCAAGAAGGAGGTTTCCTTTTTTCAAACTAAAAGCATCATTTAAGATTTTTTAAACTTTTAATTTGTGTACAGCGTGTTCTTCGTTCTGAAGACAAAAAAGAGACTAATTTTTTTAATTGATTTCCATGCTGCGTGATCAAAATATTTCTCAGGAATAGTTAATTGCTTTCATGTATTATAGTTATTTCTATTATGTAACAGCATTGAAGTAAATGTTAAAATCTAATCATCGTCAGATTTCTATTTTCTGTACACAGTATATTAACCGTCATGGAATGTGTTCCCTTATACTATACCGTTTGCTTTGTCAGAGAATTTCTATTATAAACACAATACTAGCTTTGTATTCCCGATAGTATTCCCGTTAATTTTGCGGTTCCATAAATATGGATTATTCGACGCCGCCCAGGAGGCGGCGTCGAGTATATGGAATACACTTTTATTTCGGACCCTGTAAAGATGGTAATGAATAGTTTCGGAGTGATAAACTGAACACAGTGAATAGTTTTTAAAATGACCAACGATAATGCACAATAGATTTTAGTGAATAAACAAAAAATGGCAAAAAGAAAACATAAAAAATGCATGTAATGCAACTTATTATGTGATATAAAACAATGTTATCTGTCTTTCCTCTCCTTATTTGTAGAGCAGAAAAGATTTTTTTTATTTACAATTTCGTCAAAATGTTGATCCGATTTATTGATATGGGAGGTTACTCTGTAAGTCAAGTTTTCTATAATAATTTCTGATCTTAGCATGACCTACTTACCTTTCTTATTTTCTATTAATAGAACACACCGCAGATATACCGCAACGCGGACAAGTGAGCATTCATGTATTTTACAATACCATTTCAGTAACTTCGAAGAGAATATTAAAAAATAAAAATACGGAAAATTACACTTTGCCTACATAAAATTCATTGTAAAACGTATTAACAAATTAAATAAAGGAATCAATAAGCATATATATGTTGAAATGAACGAAGGAAGTGCCACTGTTAACTTATTTTTAACCTTTTGTCTTATTTACGGTTCAACGAGGACTTCAAGTTAATCGTTCATCCGAAAAAAAAAATGAATTCTATGATATTCCAGAAGTATACAAGAAAGATTCATGCCTTGTGAATAGGGGCAATATAGAGATTACTCATGTTACATCATTCTTTTCTTGGACAAATTTTTTGGTTGTTTTGGCAACAGAAACAGTAAAATGCTGTGTATAATCTGCATTCTGAAATCTATAATGTAGGTAACACAGGTCTATGAAACTTCATCAATGAATAGAAAACACTCATTACATTACATGATAATAAAAATAATGGTTTCTGTGAACCACAACTTTGAAATAATTATCTTTTAACATAACCTCATTTTCCAACAAACTGCATTTCTGTGAAACTTCATACAAACACTCCTGCATATAAGATTTCACAGGTGCTGGCCTTAGTGAAATAATAACTTTAATTTTGTATGTAAAGGGACCACCTACTCGAAATGTCAATGTCATTGCAAGCAGAGGATTTGTATTGCATGGTCATACTTTTCTATCATGTTTATTCTTCATGTTTTAAACAGTTTATAACATATATTGTTTCATATGCTAATGTTGATAATTTGTAGCCGGTCAGACTAATAAAGAAATGATTAGGTGATTTCTCATATTGCAATAAACGTACTTCAGACACAACACTTGGCGGCGTCTTTGATGCTTGCATCAATGAATTTCCTTGTAATATGACTGTGCCGCTCTAATGAATTGTAACACTGGATTTGCTTGCATTAATACGAGGTTTTCACAAACAACGAGAACAAGCAGCAGCAGTCTATTATTTGTTTTTATTATATGCCTTCACTAACCAAGAAAATTGTTTTCATTTCTTTTTTCATTTCCCTTTCTTCAGTCGACTTTATCGCTGGGAAATCTCTTAATATGTTACTTCATACATAAATATACGCACGCACGTACGCCTCAATTTCAGATAAACTCAGTATTAAACGTTACGCACTACAGAAATCCAATTTCAAGTTATATGTATGTTTTACTTAAGAAATAATATATCTCATCGGTGATTTGTCGCTGAATAAATCACTGCTTGGAGTTCAGATGCGAAGGAATTATATCACTCGGGCTACTTAATGCTACGCATCTGAACGACAAACAGTGATTTATTCAAGAGCAAATCACTAAATGAGATATATTATTTCGATTCTAACACGTTATCAAGGACTTTAAAGTACACCTTGTCGGCATGCATTAAATATTTGCCCGTTTTCAATCGGGTTCTTTGCTAGCGCGCCGTTACGCCGCTTGACGCTATGACGTAATAGTTGTGACGTCAGAACAGTGAATTGTTGTTTAATAAATCACTGTCTCCAGCCTTCTTTGTTTAATAGGAAAATGAATCGGATCGTGTTAGAATTAATAGGAAAATGAATCGGATCGTGTTAGAATTATATATAGTTTACTTGTATTTATGCGTGTATGTACGTATTGTTTTGAAATAAATATATACTGTTTAAAACAACGAATGTATACAGAGAAATTACTAAATTTATTGAAAACAAAATAGTTCCTACATATATATTATGAATTGTGTATTAACATATGTTACCTTCTACACACTAATTACACAAATAACAAGCTATACGGGTACCGATTTCTACATGTAGGTATATGGAAACGTTCAATCCTGGAGGCAGTTTAGTCTGAAAAATAATAGATTGATATATTTTGATTTCTTTTTCAGACATTAACCATTTACGCTTCTTCGTATGTCTTGGTGATGACAGCTATTGACAGATACCTAGCTATATGTCACCCACTTGTTAGCCGGAAATACTCTTCAAAAATTGTAAAGAAGATGGTCGTCATAGCTTGGACGCTTTCATTATTGTTCAGCATTCCACAAATTTTCATATTTTCATACAGGCTGACTCCGTATGGTATTTATGACTGCTGGGCCACATTTCAACCCGAATGGACTTTGACATTCTATATAACAGCATTTACAATCCTTGTTTACATTATTCCAACTTTAATTTTGATATTTTGCTATGGAAACATATGTTTAGCAGTATGGAAAAGTAACAAAGTTGGCGAAAGGATATCATCAATATCAAAACGTCTGCGTTCTAATAGGCGCTTGGATGACAAAAATAAAGTCCGCACTAAATACCGGAAGTCAGAACATTTGAATTTATCGGGCGGTATTTTCAGCACGGAAACAAGACAGATTTCCACCCAGATTCCAGGAAAAACGGATATTACGAAACTAGCAAACAGACGTAAAAGTTCAAGTGGAATTACCAGAGCAAAACTGAGAACGATAAAACTCACGCTAACTGTAATTTTCTGTTACAATTTGTGCTGGTCTCCATTCTTTGTTGCGCAAATGTGGGCAGTGTATGATGAAACGGCGCCATTCAATGGTAAGTAAGAGGTGTTTTGTGCACACAATATTTCTTAGAAGTGAAATTATCCTTCCTTTGTTCCCAAAAATGTGGACAATGCATGATGGAACGCCGCTATTCTGTGGAAAGAAATAGTATTTTGAGTACATAGTTTTCTATAACTACTTCTAAGTTTCAATTTTTATAATGGAATCGCAGTAAAAATTATTAGAATTGATCAAAATTATCATTTATTTTGTAAAACGGAATATTTCCTTCTTTGGGACTTATGTGATTTAATACAAAATTGAAAGGTCATATGTGTAGCTTATACCTAATTAAAATTGTGTATTAAATGGATATCGAAATAATTAAAAGGATTAGATTTCCGTTTTATGAACTTGGCAATAAAACATCACAGAGTTACACTTAATACCTTTTATTTCAAGTTAGATATAATCAAACGCATTTTATTCCCCCAAATGTTGTTGGTCTTGAAACGAAGCTGCCAAGAATGTGTTACATATCATTTGGATTCAATTTTGAATGTCTATAAGAATTTTATCAACGTTTTAAAATTATTTTTATTGATTGTTATTGCTTATAAATACAACAGTTAGCAGCCTTTTAATGTAGCTTTTCATACAATAAAAATATGTTCTGTCGCTTACACGTTCTGTATAACAAACCCAGCGTTGATGTAAAATTACCATAGACAGTGCGTCCTTAACAATAAAATGATCGCAACACATTTTCATCGGATAGACAATACTAGTTTCATCTTTGAGTCCGATTAATGCTATATTTTAACTTTTCTCACACATAATTGATGTAAAGTGTGATGGAATAGCCAAGAAAAAAGCATTACTACTCGGTATGTGTACGAAACTATAGGACAAGTTCAGAATAAAACATAGACAGAATCTGACAAATATCTACCAAAATGCATTATACATCTCCATTTAAGAACAAACGATATCATTATTGCTAAAATAAATCTGAATCAGGAGTATGTATCGTCTCAGAAAGCATTGTTTCTGCATTTATTAAATGCATGTACTGTTTACCGTAGCTCAGAGAGCCCGCCCACTTAGCTCAGTTGAGAGAGCACAGACCTACGGATCGCAGGGTTGCTAGATGGATCCCTGGGCGGAGCGTATGTTCTCCGTGACGATTTAGTAAAAGACATTGTGTCTAAAATCATTCGTCCTCCACCTCCGATTCATGTGCGGAAGTGGGCGGAAAATAGGTGTGTACTGGTACAGAATCCCGAACCACTGGTTAGGTTAACTGCCCACCGTTAAATAACTGAAATACTTTTGAAAAATGACGTTAAACCCAAAACAATCAAATAAATAGCTCAGAGAACATTGCAGTATGACCTTGTGTTTCCCTTTCGTGACGTAACAGGTCATGTACAGAATGTGAAGAAATTGAAGCTATAAAAGACAGGTAGAAAGAATTAAGGACTTAGGCAAATATCCTTTCAACGAAATATTTGTACCATCAACATATTACCAATATTTACCTTTTCGTGGTGCTAACGGAAAATAGTCTACGATTATAACGTTCTGTTAATATTTACATAATGTCTAAGATAATGATTGGCAGTTTACACTGTATTTTCGTTGCTCAGTTAGATTATCAATTGAGATACGAAAAAAAAAAATAAATATCGATAAATTATGCCAATTTAAGATTATGACTAATTTGAAATTTATACACTACTTACGAGATTGTCTAGCATCTTCTTATGTCCTACAACTTATTTTGTTTAATTCTGTATGCTATTCGAGGTAAAGCTTTTTTGTCGTGTGCAGAAACACGTAACCTGTCTTCTTAAACGGCAGCATGTCTAATAATTTGGAAGGAAATACATACTTTTTTAAAGATGATATAGAAATCATTTCATTTAGTAAAGCAATTGTTATTTTGGTATGAAATACATGTTTGTGTTTAAGTCACTTTGTATTGAGCACAAACATGTATCTATTCCAAAACAATTCAGAGTCACAATTTATTTCTTATTTAAAGTAGAACAGATAGCAGATTAGAAGATATTATTGACAAAAAAATGTAAGAAATTTCACAGATCGAGCGTTTCTGGAATTGTCAAAACATCCATTAAAATATTTCCCTAAGTTATAAAACTACACGCAAATAGATCGTTCTCTTTAATTTGTTTTATCTCACATCTGATATAACTGTCTGAAACGATTTTGAAGAAACGTTAATAAGTGAAAAATTGCTTTGAAATTAAATGTAACTTTTCGGCGTTCCTATCAAACAAAAGCTGTAACAAAGACTGTTGTATAATTATACCGAAGAGTGTAGCGAACTTAGCATTGTGAGTTTAGGTTATGCTAATTTAGTTTATGCTAATTTGTATCTCAATTGTTATGAAAGCTTCATGCTAATTTGAACAATTGTCGAGTCCGCTTCCTGATAAAGCCAGTCCTGGTGTCAGATGAGAAGGATGGTCGTTAAAAAAGTTGGTCTCGAAACAACAAGCCCTGTTTTGAGGGGTCGATACTTTAACTAACAGACCATCGCTACACTGAGTTTGAACTGAGCACAGGGAAATCTTCTGATACATTTCAGTAGTTCACGTTTCTCCTAGTTCTTTTTTGTACCCCCCGACAACAAAGTTGTAAGAGGGGGGGGGGGGTATACTGGTTTCAGGTTGTCTGTCTGTCTGTCTGTCTGTCTGTCCGTCTGTCCGTAGACCCAATTTTGTGCGCACCATCTCTCCTTATCCCCTTGACACAATTTAATGAAACTTCACACAAGTGATCAGTACCAACAGAAGTTGTGCATGGGGCATGTTAGGTTCTTTTAGAAAAAATATTTGCAGAGTTATGGGACTTTGTTTTTTTTTGTTACTATACTATATACATAGACACAATCTTGTGCGCCCCATCTCTCCTCACCCCCTTGACACAATTTAATAAAAACTTCACACAAGTGATCAGTACCAACAGTAGTTGTGCATGGGGCATGTTAGGTTCTTTTAGAAAAAAATTTGCAGAGTTATGGGATTTTGTTTTTTTGTTACTATACTATATACATGACACAATCTTGTGTACACCATCTCTCCTCATCCCTTGACACAATTTTTAATGAAATTTTCACACAAGTGATCAGTACCAACAGTAGTTGTGCATGGGGCATGTTAGGTTCTTTTAGAAAAAAAATTTGCAGAGTTATGGGACTTTGTTTTTTTGTTATATACTATATACATAGACACAATCTTGTGCGCCCATCTTTCCTCATCCCCTTGACAAAATTTTAAATTTGAAACTTCACACAAGTGATCATTAACAACATTTGTTGTGATGGGGCATGTTAGGTTCTTTCAGAAAAAAAATTTGCAGAGTTATGGGACTTTGTTTTTTTGTTACTATACTATATACATAGACACAATCTTGTGTGCCCATCTCTTCCACATCCCTTGACACAATTTAATGAAACTTCCCACAAGTGATCAGTAACAACAGTAGTTGTGCATGGGGCATGTTAGGTTCTTTCAGCGACAAAAATTGCAGAGTTATGGGACTTTGTTTCTTGTTAACATACTATGTAATACAGTCTGCATATGAAATTCTTGTGCGTGCCTAATCAAACCAAACCCTTACACACAATTTAATGAAACTTCACACAAGTGATCGTACCAACCCTGTTGTGCTTTGGGTGCTTTGTTACATTCTTTTAGATAAATATTCTGCATAGTTATGGGACTTTGTTTTTTGTTACTATACTGTATACATTCAGTCTATATACATACAGTCCACATAATTATGCAATCTTGTCTGCGTCAAATTGCAATGTACTGTGTCAGTGCATGCGGGGGTACATTCATCACTTTTAGTGATAGCTCTAGTTTTTCATAGCAGTACGAAAATTTGGTTACGACATAAATTGATGGCGAATAAGTTTGCAATTTTCTTTCCTTGAAACTACCGCTTCAGAAAAGGTCCTTTTTGTAAAACTTAAGCACGTGTTCTGTGTGATCGGAACTTATAAATGGGATGAAGCTGTGTTAATATTTGTTTGAACGCTTCATTAAAGTCTGATATAAAGCCTCTCTCTTTGTCGTTTCAGGTGCTGCGTACACAATTATCCTGCTTTTAGCAAGTTTGAACAGTTGTACAAATCCTTGGATTTACTTGGTGTTAGGATCAGTGCTTACGAACTGAAACACTTTTTCACGAGATTATTTCAGTAATCGAAAAATAGTCAGTTTGACGTCATAAGAAGTGAAAGCTTCTCCATATGAGTCAACATGGGACTTATCTAACGGTTGACTGTGATCCATTCATATTTGTTTTCATTATTTGTTCCGTAAACTACATTTTCATATATGCGTACATTCGTATCTGTATAATTCATATATATGAATGATAAAGTGGCGTTGCATAGTTGTTTGTTTGTTATGTCTATTATCGCGAAGTTTTTTTACAACATAATTTCATTCAGTTATATGCAGTACTCTGGTAAATCTCTACTGATAGCCACATGCTCAGATGTTTTAGACTAACCATAAGTACTAACTGGTCACTTGAAAATAGTCATTAACATAGCATTTAATTTTAAATATGCAGTTTAGATATGAATGAACAATAATGTTTCGCGACCAAACTCTGCTGAATCTTAATGATAAATTAACCGCGCCATGAGAAAACCAACATAGTGCATTAGCGACCAACATGAATCAAGACCAGACTGCGCATCTTTGCTAACAGTTTCTCTAATTGCAAAAGGCTTTGAAAGCGAACAGCATGGATCCTGACCAGACTGCGCTGATGCACAGGCTGGTCTGGATCTCTGCTGGCCGCAAATGCACTATGTTGGTTTTCTCATGGCGCAGCTCAAATATGCTAATAAACATGAGACATGGTGTTCTAATCTAATGGCAATTACAGCGTATGAATATCTATTACGTGAGGAAGTTATATCAGAATCATATAAGTCATGTCGCCAAAAGGTACATTTCCAGTAGCCAAGAATCGACAGTCGACTGATATTTTTTTTTAATTTAATTGATTTATTACATTCTTGCCTGGCTTACGAAATTCACAAAGATGCTAGAAATTTCATCTTGCCCCTCCCCGTAGAAATGAATGCGGCAACAGCAGCAATTAACCATGGAATTTTTTATCATTTATCTTGATTTTTTTTATTATATCAAATCCATTCCTACAATTCCCGGAAACTTTCAATAAAATTTCTCGCGACTATCACTTGTTAAATGATTTGAACATAAAATCAATTTACTGTTCAGTCTTCTTGTGTGTTGAAGCATTCTTGACAGCGGTCAGTTATTGAATAGAAAATCTGTAGGATGGAAAAAATTTGTGATATTTAAATTCCGCACTTGTGATATGATGTTCTACTCTTGAACAAGCCTTTGACGAAAATCGTGAACTTTTCCCAAAGGGGAATTGTTTACTGCGTAATAAAGATTTGAATATAAAATTTTAAAGTTTTACGCTTTTGTGGAATTAGGTAACGGTATTGCATGTATAAATCAAATTATAAAAGCGATAAATCAATGGGTTTTTGGGTGAAAATGTCTTATCAATATTTGTGCATATTGAGTGGAATCTCTACCTGTTAATTTGTCATTATATCAGTAGCGTTAATTGATCAGGATCCATTACTAACTTCTCCTCCTCTACCCCCCCCCCCCCCCGCCCCCACACACACCCCGACCCCACCCACCGCACGCCATCCCAACGTCAGTTTTGAGAATAACATAAAAGATAGGTCATCGCTCCTGCAAAAACCAATGAAATATTTTACCACAGCAAGTTAGATCATTTTCGTCCGAACATGTTGTATCTTTTGCCACAGGCACGTAATTCCTGTTTTCTGTTGTGGTATCGCATTGACTTATACCTAAGCGAATCAGTTCCGTGATAAAAATACTAATAGGAGTCTTTGTTTGCAATAGTTCGTGGATTTTGTTCTAGCGAAAGAAACAAAGCCGTTCAGAAAGCAAAGGCGAGAGCTATATGTAAAACAGTCTTAAGATCACTGTTAAAGATAAGATATGATAAATTTTATTTTTAGTATCAATACAACGTAAGCACTCAAGGTGCTTTTGAACCGACTATATTTGTTTGAATACATACAGATATATATTACTATAACTTAATACCAGGGATATATTACTAAAAGCCAATATCGGGTCTGTATTCATTTTCATTTCAGTTTAGACATAGATCTGTCTGTCTCATGAAAACATAAGCTTGGATTGTAACGGAACTACGCATGAATTCATGAATGTACCTTCTACAAGTACAGTCCACCAGCTTAGTTCAGCAGTGAGGGTGAAGGTCTACGGACGGCGGGGTTGTGAATTCGATCCCCGGGCATAGCGTTATATGTACTCCGTGATGTCAATCGTTCGTCCTGTTGCAGTCTATTTCCAGAATAGTGTAACATTATATTGTATACATTAATCTATATTTGAGATATATGTATGTTCCATTTTTATGGCATTTTTACAAAAAACATAACAAAAAACAAAACAAAACGAAAAAACATATCATACCAATGGTACACTATACGGTATGGAAATGTAGAGACGTCCATGCTGATATTGCCTTGACAATGTAATAAAATTCTTCGAGAAATCATTCCTATATCTATTTGCATTCTAAACAATATTTTCTTTACATTAATTTTAGAAGTGTAAATTATAACTTCTATTTTAAATTTAATCTAGTATACAAAAAAGGAACATGGCATAAAGAATACTTTTAATGACTGATCTCTAAAGATAATTGTAGAAAGTTAGATCTGGTATTTGATCTTTAATACTGTTTTGAACTTTATTCCATTACATTAAAAACTCTTTCCCATTTAATTGTTAAACAAAACGTACAGCTTTCCATAAAACACAAATTTAGTTATTTCATTTAACGCTTTACCACGAAATAATGATGATTTAATAAAAAAACATTTGAAAAATCTTCTTTAATATTTTTTTAGGGCTTTAAAAGACTTTTTCAAAAATATGTAGTTGCACATACATTCTAAATACCATAAATTATAAAGACCTCAAAAGAGTTTAGCAAATAACATTTCATTGAACATTATTCTTCACGTAACCTTAAGATTATTCTTCATTTTTCACCCATAAATGATTAATGATATTTAATATTCTCACTCCGTCTACAAATACTTGATGTATTAAGTACATGGGACAGACATATGATATAGTAGAATGTCGTAAATGGAGCTTTATTTGCTGAATAATTTACACGTAAATGATGTATGAGAAATTGCAGTTAGAACAGGATAAATTCTTCACAGATGTCAAAATTGATGAATTTAAAATTATGCAGAAAACGTCTACAATGAGGTGCTTTGAAAATTTAGACTTATCATTTTATGT
Organism: Mercenaria mercenaria; assembly: GCF_021730395.1. NCBI lineage: Eukaryota > Metazoa > Mollusca > Bivalvia > Venerida > Veneridae > Mercenaria > Mercenaria mercenaria. The sequence goes on from NC_069378.1 coordinate 48,959,495, forward strand.
CGTGATATTTTCGTAAAAAAAAAAAGAAATTTTCCCGAAAGATCTGCAATGGGTGAAACCCTTGCAGATATCAATGTAACAGTATAGTATATAACAATGGCAACATAAATATATAATTTATATGCAAAAACATGATATTATCATGCTAAATTTCTGATAAAGTGACATTGAGTCGAATCACAGCGTCTATGAATTACAGCGTCTATGAATTACAGCGTCTACGAATAACAACGTCTACGAATCACAGTGTCTACGAACCAAACCGTCTATGAATCACAGCGTCTACGAACCAAACCGTCTATGAATTACAGCGTCTACGAACCAAACCGTCTATGAATCACAGCGTCTACGAATAACAACGTCTACGAATCACAGTGTCTACGAACCAAACCGTCTACGAATCACAGTGTCTACGAACCAAACCGTCTATGAATCACAGCGTCTACGAACCAAACCGTCTATGAATTACAGCGTCTACGAACCAAACCGTCTATGAATTACAGCGTCTACGAACCAAACCGTCTATGAATTACAGCGTCTACGAATAACAACGTCTACGAATCACAGTGTCTACAAACCAAACCGTCTACGAATCACAGTGTCTACGAACCAAACCGTCTATGAATTACAGCGTCTACGAACCAAACCGTCTATGAATCACAGCGTCTACGAACCACAGTGTCTACGAACCAAACCGTCTATGAATCACAGCGTCTACGAACCACAGCGTCTACGAACCAAACCGTCTATGAATTACAGCGTCTACGAATAACAACGTCTACGAATCACAGTGTCTACGAACCACAACGTCTACGAATCACAGTGTCTACGAACCAAACCGTCTATGAATCACAGCGTCTACGAACCAAACCGTCTATGAATTACAGCGTCTACGAATCACAGTGTCTACGAACCAAACCGTCTACGAATCACAGCGTCTACGAACCAAACCGTCTATGAATTACAGCGTCTACGAACCAAACCGTCTATGAATCACAGCGTCTACGAATAACAACGTCTACGAATCACAGTGTCTACAAACCAAACCGTCTATGAATCACAGCGTCTACGAAACACAGCGTCTACGAATCATAACGTCTTCGAATTACAGCATCTACGAATTACAGCTTTTTCATGTACGAATCACAGCGTCTACGAATTTAAACGTCTACGAATCACAGCGTCTACGAATTACACCGTCTACAAATCAAAGCGTCTATGGATTACAGCGTCTACGAATCTCAGCAACGAAGCCAAAGGCAAACATTTCATAACTGGCGAATTCGGACATCAGATACTTATCAAAATTGAGTGTACGTTACTTTGGCAAAATTTGTACTATTGAATATTTATGCACATGTTACACCGATATCAAGTGTTTTCTATAAAAGCAGCAAATATAGAGAATAGAAATTTTTTGTTTGTGTTTTTGTGTACGATCGAAATATCTTTCACCAAATGACAACAGTTTTCCTTGTATATTGGTGGAGTTACTCCCCTGAAATCTCCAGGCCTTTAAATGCCCTCCATTTTTACTTAACCTGTCGCTTTCTCGCTCAGCCCTACCTATACCACGTCCCCATATCTAATATATTTCATATAACATTTGTATATAAAAGAAATGTACTTATTGATGGATATTTGAACCAACTTGTCTATGTTTCAACAATACAGTTTATACTGGGGTCTCCTGTAGAGTTTGCTGTTAGAAATAAACAACCAGATGCAATATTTTCAGGAGTGGTACAGCTACGAGTGGAAACAAAAAAAGTGGTGTTCAGGAGCGAAAGATATTTGGACAATACATGATAAAAAGAAAAAAAAACAATTTTTACTTATTGTTTATCAAATGCTTTTAAAATGTACCAGTTTAACCACGCTATATTTTGCAAGTCATGATTTCAGAATGTGTACCAATTATGTAAAGAATTTACATTATTTATTAATTCCTTGGCGTCCAAAGGTAGTTCCTTAACAGTTACTGTAAAACTCATGAAATTAAAAAATGATAAATATATTTTTTTCATGCTACTAAAACATGAAACAAAAGCCTTTTATTTAATATTTTTGTTAGGTTTTAAATTACTGAAAAGAAACGGTGAATCATAATCAAAACTTTCCATAAGATTTTCGTTAACTTTTATAATTTGTACGTGTACGGAATTACATCGGAAATTCTTTCCAAAATTAAAGTTAATATCAATAAAAATATAAATGTGCCTACAGGTTAATACAATATATACCCTCTTTAGGTTAAAAGTTTAAAGAAGTTCAAAAACGTCATAGAAATATATAACGTTTCTATGGAGATAAGCAACGTGACGTCATGACATTTCGTGTAACGTTGCCTGCTGCGCCTAACGTCCTGCTTATTGAAATTAGCATTATTTAATTTTGGACACTAAGCAGTGCTTAATTCACTGTTCTAATGATTAATGAAATTCATTTCAAACTGGTGGGTAACAACTAGTCTACGATATGCTAGAAAGAAATCATTGCTGATTGTTATTGGTAAATTACTTGTACAGGTTCGAGATACAGCACGGAGAGAAGTTGATATATGTTTAATTTCATACACTATATCTTTATCTTTCCGAACTAACTATTCTCCTACTGTTGTGGTAAATCTTAATCGGGAACATTTATCGTCTTTCATCTTTGTGTTTTCATTCACTTAATGCATTAACTGTTAATCATAGCTGTGTTATTGAAATGAAACAATTAAGCATGTATATTAATGTCAGAAGGAGCGCTTAAACATAAGATGCACAACTGGTCATGTAACAATGCAATATGGGATGTCAGAAGGAAGCATGTGAACATGAAAATCACAAATGCATATATGTAAATCGCAAGATTGGATGTACGAAAGCACAATGCAGTTTTTGCCCTAATTCTGTTCCATAAACACACAAGCAGAAAGTGAAAAACACGGCAAAAGTAACATTAATTTGGGAATCAGTCAAAATTATTTTGACTTCAAAGATGAGAACTTTCCTTCCAGTGAAATATTCCATCGACGTTTACCGTTAATCATTTGTATTTTGTTGTTCCCTGGAGGAAACATTGTCTATGATCAGACTGCCCGGATAATGTTTGAAAATTTTGTTTAAAATAATGATAGGCAACTTATCTTTAATTTGAGTTCTTAGTGAACATTTCCAAGTGAAATTTCATACCAGCAATATAGTATCAAGAGATCAGACCAGTTTAAGATTTTGACTTTAGCTTGAGTTTTATCCTCTTCGCCCCGATCCGATCATTTCAGTATTTTATTTAACAATCAAAAGTAAAAAAGGGTTTAAAAATTTAAGACTCCTGGAAATATTTCGCACAGCAAACTCTACAGGAGACAACAGAATAAACATAGTTGAAACATAGACAGACTGGTTCAAATATCCATCAATAAGCACATTTCTTTTTTATACAAATGTTATACGAGATATACGGGGACGAGGTAAAAATAGAGGTGAGTGAGAAAGCGACAGGTTAAGTAAAACGGGAGGCATTTAAAGGGCTGGAGAGTTCAGGGGAGTATCTCCACCAATATATAAGGCAATGTTGAACGGTCAGTAACCAATATAAATAATACCATGTGTTGAGACGCATTTTGGGCATGCCAACCTCATACTTGTCCAGTCCTCACCTAGTTAGAAAAGACAATGTAAATGAAATAAAATCTCCGCTGAGATAAGCTCTAAAAAAAGACTGTATAAGGTAAAAGAAAAACATGTTGTTATGGTCAGTCCGTGTTATTAGTACACAAATGTACCCAAAACGTGTTTGAATCCCGAACAGAGCGAAATTTGAAGGCCAGAGTACCGCTTTGAATTCCGTTTAAAAGTCACTTTATGTCGGAACTAACAATACACTCAGTATAGAATAAAAAGGTTTAAAACTTTAGAATATAATCCTGGCAATTGTTCGATCTCATTTGCTGTATTTTCCCCCATCTTTACTTGCCTTTACTAGTTAGGAATCATTTTAGTAAATGTTTTAGTACAGTTGTACCAATTACATTCTATTCTAAAATTTGCCTTGATTTTGATGCGCTAAATAATGCCTGCATAAAAAGATGATTTGCATGTTGTTCTTACACGCTCTAATAACATATCCAGACCTTTCCAAGACATGATAGTCTGGGCGGTTCTAAAATGTGATGCAGATAGTCTAAATATGGTCCTAATTTTTCCAAATGTATCATGAAAGAACTGTTAGATCGATGCATACATTTATTATGTGTTTTTTAGTGAATTATCGAAATATCTGGTATATTCGGTTTGATATTTTTCACTGGTAAGAAACTATAACATTGTGTAAATTTGGCTAAAACATGAAATAAAATGAAAAGGTGGGGTCGCAGTTAGGTGTCTGCGCAAAATGTTTTTTGATTTTCTCTATATTTTATTACAATATACCTACATGTATTAGGTTTCATTCACATGTGTTACTGTTATCAGTTTTGACTTACGTTTATAGAAATTCACATTTAAAGTGGGTGGGGTAATTTGACATGTAAACAGCCAGGAACACAATCTCCGCCGCGTTTTTAAAAATGGTTCAAACTTTTTACCTGGAACTTTCGTAATAAAATAAGTATGCAATGGTCATTTACACAACATGTTGCGTTTTAAATTGTCTTGAATACTTTTTTCAAACAGAGCCACAAAGTGGCCTAATCAAATTTACTGATTTTCAATGGACGAACTTCACCAAAATCTAAAACACTTTTTATTAGTTGAGATATTTAGGTGTTGTTTTCAGCAGATTTTGTAAGCTAAATAAACATTAAAATGACAATATATTTTGTACACTCTGATTAATATTGGAAGAGTGGTACACTCTCAAACTAGGGAAAAGTGGGTGGGGTAAATAAACATGCGAAGCTAAACATTTCGAAGCAACACAACTTTTTGGAATAATATTTTGCAGTTCAAGAAATGGCTTCAGATTATCTACTTCTATCTTAATTATGCCGTAGAGTGGTGGGGGCATATAGATTTGGTTTTGTCCGTGCATCCGTGTGTCTGAGCGTCCGTCCGTCGCCCGAAGTTCTTGACGAACCGAGCTCATAAAGTATTTGATATAAATTGATGAAATATTGCATGAGTTTTTATCGTGATATGTACTTACGTACCTTTTTTTATTTTGTCTGGCTCCGCCCCTTCTTTCCAGAATTATGGCCCCTGACATAGTCAAAAACACATATTTTCACCTTGTGACACGCCCAGCTCGAAAGTATTTGATATAGATTGATGAAACCTTGCATGAATCTTAACCACGATATGACCTTGCGCATTTTTTATTTTTTTACGGTCTCTACATTCTTTTTTCCCGAGTTTTGGCCCTGAAATAGTCAAAAATGCACATTTTCACGTTGTGATGTGGATAGCGCAAAAAGTATTTCATATAAAATTTATGACACCCTTTCATGAATCATTATTGTGATATGAACTTGGCATCTCCTATTTTTCGCCTGAATCCACCCCCTATTTCTAGAGTTATGGCCCTGAAAAAGTCAAAAATGCACATTTTTCCTTGTTGTGCGCCTAGCTCAGAAAGTATTATTTTAAATGATGAAAACCCTGCATGAGTCTTTTTCATGATATGAACTTGTGAACCTCCTATTTAGCGTCTGGGTCCTATTTCCAGAGTTATGGGGCCCCTGAAATGGTTCAAAATGCACATTTTACCTAATGACGTGCCAAGCTCAGAAAATCTGATGTAATTCATGAAGCACTGCATGAGTCTTGAATTTTGATGTGACCTTGCACACTTGGCATTCTTCTTGAGAACCGTAGCGCTTATTACAGAGGGTTTTTGCCCTTAAAATATCCAAAATAGTGGATGTTTTGTTTGTGATGCTCATAGTTTAAGAGGTATATGGCCTAGAATGATGAATCCTTTGTATAAAATTTTTTGTTGAGGCTATATCCCCTTAAAAAATGCAACATGAATCATTGAATTATTGCCCTTATTTGTGACAAATGTACCCGTGGGGGCACACCCCTGTGCCCTAAGACACATTCTATATCAAATACTTTCTGAGCTAGGCGTGTCACAAGGTGAAATTTGTGTTTTTGACTTTGTCAGGGGCCATAATTCTGGAAGAAGGGGCGGAGCCCGACAAAAAAAAAAAGGTACGCAAGTACATATCACGATAAAAACTCATGCAATTTTTCATCAATTTATGTCAAATACTTTTTGAGCTAGGTGCGTCAAGAACTTCGGGCGACAGACGGCGCTCAGACACACGAATGCACGGACAAGACCAAATCTATATGCCCCCACCACTCATACGGGCATAATTAAGATAGAAGTAGATAATCTGAAGCCATTTCTTGAACTGCAAAATTATTATTTCACTGGTGAAAATATTGCATCTGGTGTTCATTTCAGTCTTACACTAAAACAAACATATGTTTTTAACAGAATAGAAATTTTATTTGGCATTAAATAGCATATGCACATTTATAGCCAATACAAAAGTATACAAATGCACAATGTATGTGAAAAAGATGAACACATATCTTCAATCTACAATTTCACATTTGCAAAACATTTTTTACTGAGAAAGTATCTATGTGATCGAAACTCTTGTAAAGAAAAATATAGGAAAATGAAGAATTAAGTTTCTTCTCTAAGTTTAAATGCAAAATATGGATATTTAGAAAGACTGCTTAAGTCCTTTGACTTTTCGCTTGACTTGACATTAATGTTTCAAACTTTTCATAGTCGGCCATCTCCAGTAGTATGGTTTGAGATATTTTCGTCTTATGTCATAGTACTATGGACAAATAAGTAAAAAGTGAAAATCATTTTCGAGGACATTCATTGTACAGTTTTGGCATATCCTTTCTTCCCTAGTTATTCCATGATGTCTGCCTGTTCAGATCGCAAGGTTGTGAGAAGAGAGTCTAAATTTAGTGTTAGGGACATTCGAAATATATTTTCATTTATGCAGTTCAGATATAGTTCTTGTTTATATATACTATATGAGGATAATCTGCTCGAGTTATTAATATCTGAGTACCAATGTTGTTTATAGATGTCTAATAATCTAGTTTTGATAATACAGAAATGATTTCTAAAGTTTGAATTTTGGTCAAACCATATATTTGACATTCCTATTTAATTTAATATCACTTTTACATTAGATGCCCAATTATTTCCCCTATATCAATTATGATTATTAGCATAATTTATCGTTCTATATTATACTTTTTATGAGTAAACTATTTTCATCAAGATTAATGACCTTAAGCCAGTGTTTAATCAATATAATTTTCCGCTGTATTTTCATTGGGTGTCTGTCTGGTTCGCCGTATAAACCATCTGAATTTGTAGACTTGCTTACATTCAAAATTTTTCTCAGGAACAAGTGAAACAAACACATAAATTATACTCTATACATTCTTTAAATTTAACAGTATTAACACTTTCGGTTAAGTAATGTAAAAAAGTATTTAGGAAAAAACAACAAACAAACAACAATTATTCCTAATTGAATTTGTATTATTTTTTTTAAATTATCACAAAAGCGTAGGTGTTTCCTGATTCAAACAAACACCTCCCATAGCAGCTTGTTAAACCAAAAATAGTAAAGCCAAAATACAAATTATGTTATAAGGCTACAACTTCTAGAGATACCAAAAATTGATTTTATCATTGCAACTTTGATCTCATTCACCAGACAGTTGCTATATCTTTGAACATGTATAAGCCAAATAAATTGCTATGTATTTTGTTCTGGTATCACATTAACTATAATGAAAAACGTCGAAAGACCCTTGTTATGGCGAAACTGTTCCGTAATGAAAAAGAAATGATAAAGAATATCTAATTTGCAGAGCTGTGATATTTTCTTGGAGATAGAAGCGAAAGAAACAAAACCATTAAGAAAGCCAATGCGGGAAATATATTTTCACTTTTAAGACTGTCATAATATATCAACTTTGTTTATCACGTTAGCCATATGCTGGGGCTATATTACCAGAAGTTGCCTGGGTCCGTTGTTTTCAAATCCTCAGTTTAGGCCTAGACTTAAAAACAACTACTTTTTATTTTCCCTATCTTTATCTCATTTGAAAAAAAAGCTTGAATGATAGTTAACTTTTAATATTTTCTACAGCTACAACAGTTTTAATTTTCTACTGACAATGTTGTTGTGAATTGAATATTGGGCATTTTTAAGATTTTTCTTCCCGACGTATTTCACTTTTTTGTTCATTTAGGAGTTTTACTGCTAATATGTTTTATTAAACTGAAATCCTTTTATTTTCTTGCAACTCATTACAATTAATTTCTATTCAAAAACAAAGGCAAGCCATTGAAAAACAATGTTATTGCATCTGTCCTGTTGCAGTCAATACCTAGAAGACCATTAACATCTTATTTTTTATTTTTTACATTTAAATATATTTGTGTATTATGTATGTAAAGTAAGCATTTTTGACAGATATATATTTGATAAATATTTGAAATTAGCATTATCTTGCCAATGGTACCCTATGAAAATATAAAAAATTCATGCAATTAGCTACGTCATAGAATCTGCGACAATGCCATTTGTACACTTATTTTATTTTATATTCTATTTTCGATCAGTGAATACTTTTGATGCTGGATCTCTAGATAGTTGTATATTTAATATTTAATACCCCTTTGGTGAATGAAAATTTACATTTAACAAATTCCTCCAAATATTTCTATCAAATCATGATGTAGAAACTCCAAAGGCCGCTCAACACGACAAAAATGAAAATGTAACAGGTTCGGTTTAAGAAATCCATACGACCGTCCATGCTCTATAGCCCTCTGCATTTCTGTTCAGAGATTTTAAAGACCTTTTTATTTCCAGGAGGGGGAGCAAAACTGTTTTAACTTCTTCTTTACCTATATGCTTTCAGAACATTTTTGCTCATACCCCTCCATACGCGTTCTTAATTAAAAATAAAACATTACATAAAACGATTACAGCGAAAATATCACCAACCTTTATTCGCCACCTTGCGATTTTTTTTTTTTTTTTTTTTTTTTTTGCAGTTTTAAAAATGATTTAGCAAATGTTCGCCTTCCTTTTGATTTATTATGCTCAATGGGAAGACATTTAATAAAATAAAGCATCGTTTCGTTGAAAATAAATAAATGAATATTTGTTTGTTAGATATTTTCGAAATAAATCATGTAGGAGAACTTGTAGAAACAGGAGGACTAATTTTTGTAGACGTCAAAATTGATGAATTAGAAATAATGCAGCGAATCCACTTAAAGACTATTACATGCATTCTAAAGCGTAATATTTTGGTATACTGGTACTGATGATAAACCCGAACAGAAAATGAGGTTTTTTACCTGTAACTTTTTTATTTCTGCAATTTGTAATCAATGGTTGATATCAAAATAAAGCTTAACATTTGCTGAAAAACTTTACGTAAATTTAAATTTATATTTAGTTAGCAAACTCACACAAAGTGAGGCCTGAAAGGGGTTGTAAATGGGGACTGGGAAGCAGGTTGATGATGATAAATTCGAACACTTTGTAATTTACAAAATTGTCTTCGTAGTATTATAGTGAAACTTCCCCAAAAAGCTGCAACGGTCATTCCTGATCAAGTAATTTAATAGTGACCCAATGTCAGGCCTCCATGTGGCGACAGTGAGCTGCGCCAAAAAACACCTCTTCCCCCGTAATTTTGGAAAAATATTTTTTATACGGATAAATATAAGTCATTTATTATATAGAAAATTTTTCCAATTTTTTTTTTTTTACACCAGTTGGTGTTGTAAATGGAAACTGTTAGATGGTGTGTTCAATTTTATAAATAACCGCTTGCAATCAAATATTTCCAAGGTGGTCGACTTTATCATCTGTCCGGGTTTATCATCAGTACCAGTATACGAATTTTCCTCTGAATGATTGAAAGTGTAAAATAGCCTTGCAGACTTTAATACAACAGTTATGCACAGTATCTAATATTCAGACAGAAATAATGGCAACATTAAAATATGTATGAGCAAATATACCATGCTGAGGTACAGACGTGTTATAATGACGGACTGAAGAAGAATTGTGAATTATAGGGTCATGACGTAATCATTGTCGATGAATTCTTGCGCTTATCGTTACACATGACTTTAATAATTATTATTTATGTGAATGTGAAATAATATATCAAAAATCTTGACCAATCTTAGGAAAGAAAAAGCGAAATGATACATACGTCTGTAACTTCAATGTTTTAAGGTACAAGGTGTAAATTTATGGACATATTTCATATTATGAAAACAGTTACCCTGGACAAGCCTTATAGGATATTTTCATATCAAATAATTAAATCAATAAAATATTTTTTAAGAGTCTTATAGGACGTTTATTGATAAAACCCTAGAGGTTAATGTTTTACCATAAATTTCACCTTAATTAATGAAGTGTCTGCGCGCGATTTCAAGTCCCACTGAGAATTGATGCCCTTATATAGGTATCATTAATTTAATGCAGGATGTGCACAATATGCGCAGCTATTAGGTACATTTTTAATAACACATTTTGATGATTTCAGAAGGATGTCATGAAGTGTTGTTAGTCTTCATTGTGGGATTACGTCATCTAAAACACACATACGGTACTTTTCCGATTTATCTTGATTTGATAACGAACAAAAAGAGAAATTACTTTATCTACTACTGATGTTTAATTCAAACTATTCTCATCAATCAAATACGATTGCAAGGAACAGTCTGGCTAAGAAAAAGCTGCCAATCGGTATCAGTATGGGTAAATAACCTGGCGAAGAGTAAGATATAACAAGGAAAGTAAACTACAAATACAGTGGCTCCTTTTGTCAGGACTGATGAATATCCATTCTTTTGCAAGAACTTGAGGACATTTATTAATACTTTGTCATTTGTTTGAGCATGTACGGTTTACGGCAGCGCGCGGTACGACCATTTGTTTTCCATGAAAATGTGACACTGCAATACAAAAATATCGTGAACGTTGTTCAAAGCACAGATACCGAGGAAAATGTCATGTGAACTACAGTTTGGATGGAGACAGTACGAAATTAAAATCAAATCATTCAAAATACAAATATGCAAATTTTGTTTTTCTAAGAAATATCCGTACCAGCAACATGGCACTAAGATTTGACTGAATTATCTAATATTTTCGTTGTGCTAAAAATAATGTTGTTTTTTTTTTCATCAGACTGCTGATAAGGTATACCTTATATTTAAGATTACAACAAGCAATCGTTCAATTTATTTCGGTGCTAAGGTAGATCTCTAACTGAGATTTCAAACACAAAATTTAATTATTATCAATAAATTAGGCCAATTTTAAAGTTATTTTTGGCTTTAATCTTTGTGTTGTGCACTTGCTATAACTCTGATTACGTTAAAAGATAATGTAATTGGCCTTGTTTGTTTTCCAAATATCATAAGGAAACAGATAAATGAATGTAGTTCTGATCTTATTTTGAAATACTGGCATTTTATTACATTACGCCGTTGTGGAATAAAAAGATAATTGTACTGTAAGAAAACACAGATAACATCATTTTGGGTTAGCTGCTTGTAACATTTTAACGAATGAAAAGATGTTTAGATGATTGTAACCTGTTTACTGTTAAACAACTTCAGCTTATCTATTACACTTTGCTTTCAAGGAGAGTTATTACTGAACCCAATCTTAGTAAAACTGCTTAGAAATATGACATTTACACGGGGTATTAAAATACATTAATTATCGAATTGAACTTACATGCTGCTTTATGTTCATTTGATAAAATACTTCATTTTATTTATTACGCTGTGTAGAGGAACGGATTTACGGTGGTATGTTTAGGACATATGATATCTTTTTTAAGATTAAATTATCTCGTGCGCACGACATCTTATCTTGAGCGATCAACATCTTATCTCGTGCGCACGACATCTTATCTCGAGCGATCAACATATTATCTCGTGCTCACAACATCTTATCTTGAGCGATCAACATCTTATCTCGAGCGATCAACATATTAACTTGAGCGATCAACATCTTATCTTGAGCGATCAACATATTATCTTGAGCGATCAACATCTTATCTCGTGCGCACGACATCTTATCTCGAGCGATCAACATATCATCTTGAGTGATCAACATATTATCTTGAGCGATCAACATCTTATCTTGAGCGATCAACATATTATCTTGAGCGATCAACATCTTATCCCGAGCGATCAACATATTATCTTGAGCGATCAACATCTTATCTCGAGCGATCAACATATTATCTTGAGCGATCAACATCTTATCTCGAGCGATCAACATCTTATTTCGTGCGCACGACATCTTATCTTGAGCGATCAACATCTTATCTTGAGCGATCAACATATTATCTTGAGCGATCAACATCTTATCTTGAGCGATCAACATATTATCTCGAGCGATCAACATATTATCTTGAGCGATCAACATCTTATATCGAGCGATCAACATATTATCTTGAGCGATCAACATCTTATCTTGAGCGATCAACATCTTATCTCGAGCGATCAACATATTATCTTAAGCGATCAACATATTATCTTGAGCGATCAACATCTTATCTGGTGCGCACGACATCTTATCTTGAGCGATCAGCATCTTATCTTGAGCGATCAATATATTATCTTGAGCAATCAACATCTTATTTCGAGCGATCAACATATTATCTTGAGCGATCAACATCTTTTCTCGGTCATCTTATCAATATCTACTAAGGACCTTTGTGTGAATTCATATCATTAGTAAAAACATACGGCTGCCACCGTTTTTGTTTTTATTTAGATTATACTTATAAACGTTTCACATGTTTGCAGGGTTAGACATTTAAATACGGAAACTGATAAAAAGGCAGCAAAAAATCAGTGATGATGCAAAGAAATAAATTTAAGTCCTTGACAAAAAAAAATAGTATGTAGGCTTCGCTATGGAAGCCCTGGAGGGACAATTGATTTCGGTACTTCCCACTTCTGACTTCTAACTTTTGCACTTCTCACTTCCAACTTCTTGACTTCCTACTTCTAACTTCCACACTTCTGACTTCTAACTTCCGCACTTCTGACTTCCAACTTCCCGACTTTCGACTTCTGATTTCCAACTTCCACACTTCTTACTTCTGACTTTTGACTTTTTACTTCCTTCTTATAACTTTCGCACTTTTGACTTCTAACTCCCGCACTTCTGACTTCCAGCTTCCTGACTTCATACTTCCGACTTCCAACTTCCACACTTCTTACTTCCGACTTCCAAAAAAGGAAAGTTGGCAGTCAGAAGTGCGGAAGTTGGAAGTCGGAAGTCAGGAAGTTAGAAGTCAGAAGTATGGAAGTTAGAAGTCAGAAGTGCGATAGTTAGAAGAGGGAAGTAAGAAGTCAAGAAGTCGGAAGTAAGAAGTGTGGAAGTTGGAAATCAGAAATCGAAAGGCAGGAAGTTAGAAGTCAGAAGTGCGGAAGTTAGAAGTCAGAAGTGCGGAAGTTAGAAGAGGGAAGTAAGAAGTCAAAAAGTCGGAAGTAAGAAGTGTGGAAGTTAGAAGTCAGAAGTGCGGAAGTTAGAAGAAGGAAGTAAGAAGTCAAGAAGTCGGAAGTAAGAAGTGTGGAAGTTTGAAATCAGAAGTCGAAAGTCTGGAAGTTAGAAGTGCAGAAGTTAGAAGTCAGAAGTGCGGAAGTTAGAAGAAGGAAGTAAGAAGTCAAGAAGTCGGAAGTAAGAAGTGTGGAAGTTTGAAATCAGAAGTCGAAAGTCAGGAAGTTGGAAGTCAGAAGTGTGGAAGTTAGAAGTCAGAAGTGCGGAAGTTAGAAGTAGGAAGTAGGAAGTCAAGAAGTTGGAAGTGAGAAGTGCAAAAGTTAGAAGTCAGAAGTGGGAAGTACCGAAATCAATTGTCCCTCCAGGGCTTCCATACTTCGCCCATATATTAAACGATTTTCCTTGTTTTCTATTAATTCATACATGCAACTTTTCTGCGCGAATTTATCAGTCGAACGGAAATTTGTTGCTGTTCTAACATGCAGTATGCATCATTGGTTATGTTCATTTGATTTTGAAGATAGGATGACCAATTATATGCATTGCTTTCCCAATTAATGTGATAAACTTGTACATGTACTTGTGGGAAGTTTAAATAACAGCGGAATAGGCGGGACCCTAATTAACAACTTGTCCGTATGTTTTACTGATGACCTAAATGCACACACAAAGGGCCTTAATATATATAAATAAGATGTCGTGCGCTCGAGATAAGATGTTGATCGCACAAGATAAGATGTTGATCGCTCAAGATAATATGTTGATCGCTCGAGATAAGATGTTGATCGCTCAAGATAATATGTTGATCGCTCGAGATAAGATGCTGATCGCTCGAGATAATATGTCGATCGCTCGAGATAAGACTTCGTGCGCACGAAATAAGATGTTGGTCGCTCGAGATAAGATGTTGATCGCTCAAGATAATATGTTGATCGCTCAAGATGATATGTTGATCGCTCGATATAAGATGTTGATCGCTTAAGATAATATGTTGACCGCTCGAGATAAGATGTTGATCGCTTAAGATAATATGTTGATCGCTCAAGATAATATGTTGATCGCTCGAGAAAAGATGTTGATCGCTCAAGATAAGTTGTCGTGCGCACGAAATAAGATGTTGATCGCTCAAAATAATATGTTGATCGCTCAAGATAAGATGTCGTGCGCACGAGATAAGATGTTGATCGCTCAAGATAAGATGTTGATCGCTCGAGATAAGATGTTGATCGCTCGAGATAATATGTTGATCGCTCGAGATAATATGTTGATCGCTCGAGATAAGATGTTGATCGCTCGAGATAAGATGTCATGCGCACGAAATAAGATGTTGATCACTCAAGATAAGATGCTGATCCCTCGAGATAAGATGTCGTGCGCACAAGATAAGTTGTTGATCGCTCAAGATAAGATGTTGATCGCTCAAGATAATATGTTGATCGCTCGAGATAAGATGCTGATCGCTCAAGATAAGATGTCGTGCGCACGAAATAAGATGTTGATCGCTCAAGATAATATGTTGATCGCTCGAGATAAGATGTTGATCACTCAAGATAAGATGTTGATCGCTCAAGATAATATGTTGATCGCTCGAGATAAGATGTTGATCGCTCGAGATAAGATGTCGTGCACACGAGATAAGATGTTGATCGCTCAAGATAAGATGTCGTGCGCACGAAATAAGATGTTGATCGCTCAAGATAAGATGTTGATCGCTCAAGATAATATGTTGATCGCTCGAGATAAGATGTTGATCGCTCAAGATAAGATGTCGTGCGCACGAGATAAGATGTTGATCGCTCAAGATAATTTAGTCCTAAAAAATAATTGCATGTCCTAAACATACCACCGTACGGATTTAATAGGTCTCTTTTAATTTTTTTTTTTTTTTGGTGGGGGGGGGGGGGGGGTCTAAAGATGATCGTTCACTAAATTTTCAAGAAAGAAACACGTAATTTGTTTATGCATTTTAATTTGTTAGTGAATGATTTTCGATCCGAATGGCTTTGTCTTTTCATTTAGGGATTTTTATTGTATAACTAAGCTTTCGAAAACATATTATGTATTGGTGAGACTTTATGTTTTATAGATTATTCATGTGGCAAGTTTTTTAAAATGATGAAAATATTATGCCACATAATTAAGTATTGTGAGCGAATAAAAAGGCTTAGCTATTTCTCCCTATTTATTTTAATGTAAATTCTAATATGGCTAACAATGCTTTAATCATTACAACGATGTTATGTTGACGTCACGTCAACGTGATATTTAGCGCCATGTACGCATCGAGAACTAGCGCTTTCAAATTTCATGAAATATTTTACATAATAACATGTTTTAAACAAAATGTCACATTGCATAAATGTTTTGATCAATTTATACACATTCTGAATTAGTTATTCGCTTTGCTGCATGAATACTTCGCAATAAGTTTCGCTCGAACTGAATTCTGCCGCAAGACGTATTACCGTTTCCGGTCCTGGCGTGTTTTAACAAATACCTACTATTGGCGCCATGCTAGCGCGGAGAAACAGAACATCATATTTGATATAAATCTTACAATAAAGAACATATTAGAATCGAAATAATTCATAGCAAAACAGTGCTTTATCACTATTTATACACTCGGGCGGTTATAAATTATTACGCCCGACGTATAACCGCCCATCGTGTATAAATAGTGATAAAGCACTGTTTTGCTATAAATTATTTCTTAAATAAAAAGATAACATTATATTAACAAATTACGTGTTTTTCTACACATATCATTATATACATATATTTTGTTCTGCTCCAATCAATGTGAACCCTGTAAACGAGGCTATGAAAATCCAAAATAAGATCGTAATAGGTAATTATAAATTCGGCTCCGAGTCACTCGAAAAAAATCGGTCAAGTGCCTCGGAAATCAAAATAAAAGTCAGTATTTCGCTACTTGTATTTCACCACCACTCACTAGAAAGATTTCACATAAATCCCAAGAGTCATATAGCGAAATTACGTGACGGAAACTGGCTGATTCTTCGTGTCAGAACATTGGTACTTGTTTTTGTCATCTTCCGAGGATCGAGCAGAAGCAAGTGTAGCTTTTTAGACTGAACTTTTGAATAAACATGATTTTTCCTCGGAAACATTTTAACGGAGTTCCTTTAAGACAGAAAGTATTACAAAGTGTGATGCATACACGGAAGGTTATTATGAAGGATTGACTTTGTATTCTAAAATGGAATTGACAGTTAGCATTATGTTCACCGTACGTTGACTGACATCAAAATTGCCTGCTATCTGTTCATTTCATTTTTTGTTGCTCTACGCAATGAGCACAGCTAACCTACACATGAACCAACTGATAGTGTTGTCGCCTATGATTGCCTGGTTCAATGAAATATGTTTACTAACTGTGGTCATTTTATATTTGTTTTCACAAACTACATTTTCACAGTGAGGTTAAATTATTCAGACATATTCACAATAATATAATAAAATGGAATTGCAAATAGATTTGTATGTCTGTTATGCTTGTTTGTCGTGGTTATTACATGTACCAACACTGGTTCTATCGGTTGAATACGGCTGTCTAGCGATATTCCTTGCTTCCGTAGCCCTGTAATTTGATATCTGATCTGTTTAAGCGCATAACAACTATGCCGAATGAATTGGAAGAAAGTCTCATGATAGTCTGTTCCATGGCGACAAAGAATATATCTCAGTATGGAGGACTGGTAGTGTTGTACTATTCTATTTTTTAAATTCAATAACGCTTTTAGTTTAATGTTAGGGAAAACGAGATCAAATAGTTGAAATACACTACTGTCAAATTTGCCCATGTCAGAGTCATTTAGGAGGTAGTAAAATATAGATTCAACAATACATTATACTATTTGAAAGAAATCGAGGGTTAGTGCCGGAAGGTAGTAAGTGCCTTTTATAACTATAGCTACTTATTACAGTCTGGCTCTTTTCACTCGAAATATTCAAAATTATAAAAATTATATCAGAAAACAATTATTGAAAATAGAATTTAAGAAACAAATATATAATATAAAAATAGCCAAAAATTCGATAGTCACATTTCATATAAATTCAATATAAACCCTTAATTCAAGTTAATTGTCTGCACCGACCTTTTGAAAACAATGAAAACTGCGTTGTGTCACAGCCTTGTCAAACAGTATTCTCTGATTTAGTCGAAAGTGAGGTAATGAACACTTTAAGATTTTGCAATAAATGCAAAAGAGAGCTTTATTGAAGAACTTCAATGCATATAACATGATATTAAAATTTAACACATTACGTTTAAATTAAGTATAAATAGAAAAAAAACAAACTGCAAAATGTCCCTCTTTCATTTGCACAAATTTAATCATTTTTCGTTATTCAGTGTAATGTGATGCATTTATATTGGAAACAACTCGAGATAATGTGTTATGGAAGTGTTATAATATAAATGTCATAAAATAATTATATTGATATAATGTCTTTATGACAGCAAATAAGACAGTCTTCCCCAACTAATCCAATAATTTTGACCTCAGATTACAAACCAGGTACAAAATTGCTAATAATAACGGTATGGTGTCTGTTCTGGTATCTCACTGACTAATAGGAAAGCATTTATAAATGTGAACATGTTCAGTAATTTCGGAGAATAATTATTGTAATATGCATAGTTGTAATATCTACCTGAATGATGTTCCTGTGACAAAAATGAAGCAATAAAGAAGCAAAAGCCGGAAATTCTTAAAATATCATTAAAACAAATTAAGTGATTGTGCGTTTGAGAATTGTCAAGAAATTCCGCTTTCAAATTGATTAACCATATCCGGTTCAATATTGCTATATAACCGCCTCGGTAGCCTAGTGGTAGAGTGTCCGGTTTAAGTGCGGGAGGTCGTGGGATCGATCCCTGGCCGCGTCATACCAAAGAAAAAATGGTACTAGTAGCTTTCCCGCTTGGCGCTCAGCATTAAGAGGATAGTGCTAGGACATGTCAGCCCGGTGCCACTATAATGTGACTTGGCGGGGAATCATGTCACGTGTCTACGGCGTGATATTGATGTGAGGCAGCACTATAAAATGGGTAGGGTGTTCACTGCTACAAGAAGGCACCGTCGTTTATATGACTAACGTTAAACTCGAACACAAACACACACAGAGGTTTATCTAAAAGTTGGAATCACGAAATCAAGTCCGCAAAGGGGCCTCCGTTGCCTAGTGCTTAAGTTCACAGACTTCAAATCATTTGCCCCTCATCGGTGTGTTTTCAAGCCTAACTCGCGGCGCTGTATTCTTTATGTGAAGAAGTTACCCAGTCGACTTACGGAAGGTCGGTGGTTCTCCTCAGGTGCCCGCTTTTGACGAAATAATGCACGGATGGGCACCTAGAGTCTTTCTCCACTATCAAAGCTGGAAAGTCACCATATGACGTATAATTGTGTCAGTGCGACGTTTAACCCCCAACAAAAACAAAACAAAAGAAGTAAACCTGCAAAAATAGCCGTTTTTGCTCAAACAAAGAAAGTCAGTGCCAGTTAATACATGCAAATAAACGTCAATGTCAGCGTCCGTGTCCCGATTTCTGTAGTTATTAGTTTCTCAATAGCCACTAGTGGGAATGGTTTGACGCTTCTGATTCATTTAATTGTTTACTTAATGACTTGACATGCGGTACAAATGTTCCTTAATACAGATTGCAGGCGTATTTAATGGCCAGTAATCAGAATAAAGTAGAACAGGATTGTCTTCTATACTTACACGACGAGCCTTAAACAGTGCATATTGTAAATACCGAAGTTGAAAGACTTCTAATTTAAATGTTATTACGGAAATAAAAACACTCTATTTAGAAGTTTTCTTCAGTTAAGTATCGTAATAAAAGTAATACTAATAGGAGAGATTTCAGTGGGAGGGATATATAACATGTACCCCTTTAATGGAAAACAACAAGAGAACTTCTTAAGCTTATTCTTCAATGAAATATTGGTCGATAAATAAAGCAGAAAATATAAACATATTGCCAATTCCAATGGGGCAGATTTGTAAAGGGATATATGCAAACGAGCTGATGGAATGAAATTCACTGTAAATATCAATTTATCATATAAGGCGATAACTCTGACAATATGCAGAGACTAGTATCGCTGGCTTTTATTTACGAATACATATAGCGGTAGCATATTGTTGCACAACTATCTCTGGCACGTCTTAAAATGCATTTAAAGACTGATTCTCTTAAGTGATATCGTTTGATTAAGTATGTGTTGACGAAAATGCGTGACTGTTTTAACAACAAAATATATAGCAGACATTACTGCGATACTTTCGATTCCTGGAAACGTAAATTAATTACATACGTCCCCTACAGCTGATTCGAATCTAAGGGAAGTTATTTAGCATGAACCCTACTGGCGGCGAATATTTCTGCCTTTGCGACCAGTGCAGACCAAGATCAGCCTGCACATCCGTACACGCTGATCATGTTCTGCACGGTTCGGTATTCAGTCAGTAAATTTTCAGCAAACATCCCTTCAAATAAGAAATGATATTGCCCAAATTTAATGATGTACCAATCCGATTTTACAAAGTTTAACGTAGCAGGCTAAAGGTTGATTCTGCTCACTATGATCCATAAGTGTACAATTCGTGCAATTTTGAAACAGATTTCCGCCGAAGACAGTGGTTGGATGACGGTTAGAGCATGTCAAATATTGCATGTTTCAGGTATGAAATTATTTCACTTTTGACGTGACTATATTGTTATCACATTTGACTAACACAACACACTTAAGCTGTGCTAATTTGCTAATTCACGTCTTAACGGAATATCCCGGGACCACACCTGATAAATCCAATCTGCATATACGACAAATGCCAATATAGCATAAATAGTAACCTTTAAGCTGGAGCTACGCCTTCGATATTTTCCCTGCAATTGACGTCATAAATTATATATAATATTAACAATATTCTAATTACACATGTATTACTGTAGATAAAGTATAATCTAATACCAGTTTATGTAATATTTCAAAAGAAATTAATAGAATATGAAATTAGACTATAGGTTTTATAACCTGAAGCAACGTATCTAATTTTTAGATTTGTACATTGACAAATAGCCAATGCGTCCGACAGTATGACAATTGTACCTGGCACAGAGAAACACACAATATACTCATACTTAAAACAAAAACAGTTTTTACTGATGTATGGTACATATGATTCTGATTAGTTGTGACAAGGTTACCTGGTTAGCTGGTTAATAACTTCAGGACACCTCTCATATCAATTTTAATTGAATCCATTTCGTAACATTTGGTAAACGGCGTATCAGTTAGGCGTAATAGTTACTCATATGCAAATGTGTTTACAGTCAATAAGGTTATTACTTATCACTTTATATGATATGATTAACTTTATCTAAAAGTGTTTCTATTTTGTAATTGAATATACACATGGGTATATTTGGCTACAAATTGTATATAACCTTTTACAAATATAAGACGAATAGAAAAGAAATGTGTCTACAGAGATATGTATAAATTGTTTTAAGTCGAAGTAATTGATTCATGGCTAAGTCAAACGATTTGATTGTCTATTTGTGCAATTTAATGGATGTAACTGCAGTCTACAATTTTAGACATGAATCTGCAAATAAAAATCAAAAGATTTCCCATGGCTTGGTCTGATAATGTCAATTAAAGTAAGAATGAAACAGAATAATGTAATAGCGAAGCGTACGAAGTCGATTGAATGAACCTATGTTTGGACTTAGAATTGACAATACTCCTAAACCAATGTTTCTTTTATCATTTATACCATAAAAGTAGTTTAGAAGAATGCAATTCAAAATATGATACATAGACTATTTAATAATCCGAATTTAGAATCAGCTTATAAGCCGAGTCCACCGA
This sequence comes from Mercenaria mercenaria, assembly GCF_021730395.1. NCBI lineage: Eukaryota > Metazoa > Mollusca > Bivalvia > Venerida > Veneridae > Mercenaria > Mercenaria mercenaria. Next base: position 48,980,951 of record NC_069378.1, read on the forward strand.
TAGGTGTTAATATTGTACTATGCATACCAAAACTTGATTGATTTAAACGCAAGTATTGTTAAAATACTTTTGCAGCTCTGTACGAACACAATATTGCGTTTATATACCTTTAACGCCCATTGTAGTTTAGGTTAATGAGTGATAGTGATTTGGTGATTTTAACAATAGTTTTATGAAATTAATATACACACATATATTGTACGAACCGAGAATGATCTAAAACTGAAAAACATAGGAATGCAATACATTCTGTCTTGTTCGTTATGCATTTATGATTTACCTATTAAACTAGGGCCTTTTATTAATAGGTAATCGATAGTCTTCATCAATTAAATGATTTGAAAACAAATGGAAAATAAGTTATATGCAATTGTTCATCTGACTTTTATTAAACCTGCAACAAGGATCGTAATAAGATAGAAATAAAACATTAGTTTGTTCCGATTTTTAGTTTGCTTTCATTACTGACAATTTCAGAAAACATCTGACGTATATGAATAGATGCACCGTATTCTGTCTGACACATTGTTGCGTGCCGCTGGCCGTTGTACTTTAGACAAGATACGCGTACTACTCTCTGGACGGTAACAGTTGATATGCTTTAATATGTTTAGCCAAATATGCATCTAGATGCTCCACGATAATGTAGATTCCACCACTGAAGCTAAATATCAACCAACCTTGCAATGTCACAGATGCTGGGATTCTAGGCTGGACAGGGGCAGTTTATCTGACAATATACCAGTATGCACAGACGGGCGAACACACAGACAAACAGTGACAACAAGTCTCTAGTGTTCACAATCTTGTAGACAACTGAATGCAGAATATAGCACCAGGTTCACAGCTATTGAGGTTTCACCTCGAGACATCTAATAAGTACAGACGGACGGACGGACAGTGACTGGTTCACAAAGATTGACTCCGCATGGAAAACAATAAAGGACTATATCAAAGTAAAACAAAATTAAAATCAAGTCGGTAAAAGTTTAACGTGATTTATTCACAAGAAACCTTAACAAAATGACCGTATAAGCAACGAAAATGAACAATATGGCTGCGTGAGAAAACACTGCGAATAAAACTTTTAAATTATAGAACTTTTAATAGAGGGGCTGGCGCAGGTGCAAATATACAAAATTTACCTGTAAGAGTGTATTTATTCTATTAGCAAAACTTTTATATGAAAATTATTTAGAATATCTCTGTAATAATTATGGCCCCGAAATCACAAAGGCTAGATCTACTGAAGATATTCCACTTCAAGTTCAACTTATAAAATACGTTTGGAAAACAAAAACAAAAATATAGAAGAAAGCTTTTAATTCTACTTAATAAATCTTAAAAGTAAAGGAAAATTTCGACTAAGGTATTTTACTTGAATTTTAGAAATGGCCTTCTGTAACAAAAGAATATTGTCTGCGGAGTGCCGTTTCACTGTCGGACACAACGTTTTATATCATTCTGCTAACTGTTTACTTACAGTGTCAGCAAAATGTTAGAAGAAGGAAATATTGTAAGCAAAGGGGCTCCGAAAGGATTGCTAACACTACTAACAACAAAAAAGTACATTGTTGGAGGCTTAAAAATAGCACCCTGCACCGCCAAATTACACGTGCACATTTTATTTAATTATACAAGTACATAATAACGAGGGGAAAGTAAATGTGATGCGGTCCTAGAGTCATTTCATACAGTTAACTTTATTAAATATAAAAAAAAATGCCCCTGGATACCTCTCGAGGTAAAGCGAGAATACATGACGTCTTGAATTAAGTTAAGAAATAAACGGTAAGAATTAGCTAGACAGATGAAATACATAATTCTATATTGATATATAAAAGAATTGTAAGATATACGTCCATAAGTGACATTAGGTAGCCCATAAAGTAGGGACAAAGGACTGAGCATGGAAACCGACGCATCACAATATATCACTTTTAAACAATAAACGTTGATCTAATACTTGGAAAATAAACGGTAAGAATTAGCTAGATAGATGAAATACTTAATTCTATATTGATTTATAAAAGAATTGTAAGATATACGTGCATAAGTGACATTAACTAGCCCATAAAGTAGGGACAAAGGACTGAGCATGGAAACCGATGCATCACAATATTTCACTTTTAAACAATAAACGTTGATCTTTAGGAAGCAGCTCGCAGGACGTCTGGTTTGCTGAAAATGTATAGGGAGTTCCAAGCTGCATATTTATCATGTAAACTGTTCTCCAATCGGTTTAATTGGTGTTTGAAAACTAACACTTTCATTTCATGTCAAAATTGGAATGTAGCTTTCCTAGCATAAATTTATAAATGATGAATTTAAGATCAGAAATATGAACGTTATATTTTACCAATAATGCGTTTTCAAGATTTTGTTTTTTAAAAGAATCACTGCCGGACTAAGGCCAACGTATCCAATTAGTTCTCTATGATGCCTCCAGCAGGAACCACAACAATCTAAAATCTTACTCAAAAATAAAGTGACATAATAACATTGTTTGATCAAACTGCAATATAACGTTGACAATATCTACCATTTGAATCATAATCTGAATGGAGTATTTGGTACCAAAAGCTCGCGATCAATCAGCGAAACCATTGAGTCCTGCTGATGATTCTGAAAATATCTTTTATGTTTGTCCTTCGTGGAAATACAATGAATATTAGTATTCCTTATTTTCCATCTTGGCAGCTATTCAATAATGATTGTATGTTATGTTATTGGTCTCTTGTTAAGTGTTGTCAAAGGGTAGCTTCCAACTAGAAAGAACAGGTTTATCATAATCAAGTGTAGGAATGTTATATGCCAACATTTGCGATAATACAAAATATGTGTGATCTATATGATGATGTTACAATGACCTTTATGTCGCATTCACGTGATGAAAACTTTACTCCTGATTTAAAATTTCCGCCCGCTAAAATTTTTGTGTATGAGCTAATACATTTTGTATACATATCAAGATTTGAATCTCATGCATATAGGGTTTGGAAAATGCAAATATAGTTACTCCCACCACTTGCCTTGTGAGATACATATTTGATGGCACTATATAAGAATTTAAATAATCAACCAGTAATATGTTGAATGGTGTCACCTTTATCAGCAAAATGTTTCTTAAAGATACAGCTGTACTAAAGAAAATAAAAAGGTAACACGGTAGCATGTTTGATCATAGAATTTTCCATGATGAAGCCATACACTTGAAGTATTAGGATACCGTAATTTAAAGCCTTTTCACATTCCTTCAGAGCACATAGGTAAGTAGGACTGATATTTAAATATTTTCATTAACAAAGATGCATTTTCGGGGTACAAATACCCTTTGTAATGAAATAGTCACCATACTGTAACACTAATAAGGTATTCCAAGAGGTGTGTTAGTAAGTCTTTTTAGTGTCAATCATTTCCGTTGACTTTGATTTTACACGTAAATAAAAGAATTTAAGTCAACATAAATGGCTGATACTAACAAATAAGTATAGGTTAATAAATGGGAGGTGATAAAGCCCTCGGGCTATTATCACCTTGCCAGGGCCATTATCACTCAAAGGCACCGCTCTCCCATGTATTTACCTGTTTATTACATGTTTACCTATAAAATAGTAAGAAAAGTTTAGTGTGTCATTTTTATAGGAACTAGATTTCTAGCATAAAAATGTCAGCTTTTCAGTTTCTATGTTATTTGTGTTAGAGGCTATAAACCGTATAAAATCAAATGCATTGATAGTTGTACTTTCTTGCTTATTGCATAATTTAGGGATGAAAATAAGTTATTTCACGAAGAATACACGACGTTACGCTCAAGATGATAAATATACGCTGCTTTACCTCCATGAAACGCGATGACATCATTTCTGTTTACCGACGTTAATTTCCCGCGCTAACGTCAGGGCCTTTATCGATAATGGCCCCGGGGCCAGTTATGATAATGTAATAATGCATGAGGCAATACGATAACAGGAACATTTTCAGCACAAAATTGTTACTATTTATAGGTACTCATGTAATAAACTCTCTTTATTCATACCATAGGGAAGACTATAACAATCTGCGATTCTAGTCACGCTCAGTTTTTAAATTGATACGAGGGTGACTAAATAGGTTCTGTCACTAATATTTTTCCATAGAACATACATAACAGCATGTTTTATTGACTTAATTTCGGACAAAATTGTATTCTGTAAAACAATTAATATATACATTCAGGAGAATATGTTTATCTGTATTTTAATCCTGTGCTTCAGTGCATAATATACTTGGTGTAAAGTTCCGGGCATATTTATAGATCGCGTTCTTAGATATACTCAACACATTAGCAACTGATCAGTTAGCATCAATTGTTTTACCAGTATTGCATCATATAATTGTTTTCACTTTTGATGGCATCAAATAATGGCCTTGATGATGTATGTGGTTTCCACGTAGGCCTTATTTTCAATATATTTAACAATAAAATAAAATTTAGATGACCCAAGACTATCCCGCGTGCGGTAATATGTATTTTGTTTGACGAAGATCGAAGATAGCATTTAATTTACCTTCATCATGAGTCAAATATAATCTGCATGCTTCAATGCCAGACAAAATTATCACGATAATACATTATCACATATCATAAATCTATCGAATACACGACTCGGTTAGACAAAATGATGCACTTAAATACTTTGATATTTAATATCAGAACCAGAACTGATCCCTAATACATATATGATAATGAATTTGCTATTTTTGAACAGAACATATGGATCGTAAATGTAATAAACATATGTTAGTCGAGCAAGCATTCATTTGATTGTTTCGTTTTCAATCAGATTTTTTTATCTTTAATCATTTATAGAACATCAGTTGTTTAATTCCCGGTGACAATACCGAAGACTTATTTTCATCTGTTTCTCAATTCAAAAGTAACCAAAAATAGTCGATATAATTATATGTGAAAAAAATATGTGGACTAACTAGTTCAGTTATTAATGCATACAAAAACTGTAAAATTTGTTAAAAAAATAAAGGGGACTTGGCTTTATGAAAAAAATGCATAATTTCGAACAAAAAATAGAACAGTCTTCACCAAAGAGTATTGACTATAAGGTTAACATGTGCAGTAGATCATATGTTTATTAAGTTGTAGACCTATGCCATGCTCAAATTACGTCAGTTTCTGTAGAATTTGTGTATATATACCAAAATATATTGTTGCTGAAATAACGTGAAAAGAAGAATGCATTCGTCCCAGCAGTATTTAGCTCGTTCTTGCCCGGAAGTCGACAGCCAATTATAAACGTTGTTTAACTTTACAAGTTATATTTAGGCTGAGAAACGGACATTGTAAGATATTTTAATGGGGTAATATCACATGAAAAAGGTCAATGAGATGCTGTAATAGTTCTGTTTCAGGCTTTCATGAAAAGCAATATTTGTGTTACATAAACAGCCCATTAACATAATCACAATTGTTTCTGGCTCAAAGGTGATATCGTCGGTGTGTAGAGCAATTACCCGTCTTTATCGATGAAACACTGCTATTTTTTCTAGTAACATAGGACACCAGCATTAACATTTACCCTGCTAAAGTTCTAAAATGGTCTGGTCCTACATTCAATCTGGGCAATACCATTTATTAATCAAAAGGGTGTTCAGTGAAAATCTACAGACTGAATAGCGAATAGTGCACTGGTCGCAAGGGCAGAATCGCGTGCTGCCAGCAAGCTAAAGGTTAATCTAATTTGCCCGACTGCACTACTGTTATCGTTGGAATATTTCTTTCCTTATACTTACATAAATACAATAAACAAGTGATAATAATAAATATATTTTTTTTGAAAAGTAAGTTCCTTATATTTTACAATAAAATTCCGCAGTTTCAAACTAGTTTCTTCAAAACTATCCATTACGCCAATTAGATAATACAAATGATTGTATATTATCTGACAGTGTCAGATACGAAACTTTAAATATCGGATACTTGGCTGATTTGATTTAAGCTTCACATGAACATGGTGAACTGTCGGCACACTTGAAAGAACGGTCAGGTGTTGACAGCCATAGAGTGTTGAAAACATGTTTATTGATGAACGTAACTGATATGCAAATTCAGGTAAACAAAAGAATTTTGCTCAAAGTGATTTTTTTTATCTTGGGAGTGTTCCCATAACTTAAAAGTGTTATGGATTGATCTAAAATTCGTTGACTTTTTTTTTTTTTTTTTTTAAGTTATTGCGTGGTATTTAATTCATGTGCTAAATAGTTTAAAATTACGACTTCGAAATTCCAACTGGTTTCACAACTGTCATGGATCATCAAAAAAAGGATCGTGGCGACTTCGTCGTTATCAATAATGATGTCCCTTATTTAAATTATAAATTTAAAAACGGAAACTATTGTTTGCATCATTGAAATAGCATTAATATACGAAACTGGTAAGTAACTTCTCCAATTATTTTCTTTTAATTTTGTTGTTTCAGTATTTTATCTGATAAAACAAGACACAATCCCTGTCTGCATGAATTCCTGAAAAAAAATGATACACATACCATTTTAATACCCTATAAATATATTTTCAATACAATACAATACAATACAATACAATACAAAACATGTACACAGGATTAATCATCGCGAACGGAATAGATTGGATCTGTTACACGGTAAACCAATCTTGATTAGCGAAAAAGAAACTATATTCGAGTTCTACTAGACAATTAGGGATATTTTTATGTTTGCCAATTTTCTATAATGGCTATCACGTGAATATTTGCCCCATTTTCATTTCTTGGTGATATTAGATACGACCAAAGCAAATAAACAGACCTATTCTTATTTCTTATTTTCTTCGCTACAATTTAGCTAAAATATGAGTAAAAACAGAAGAACACTTTTTGTTATAATCTGGAATGTGTTTAGGGGAAATAACCTGTTGCTTTTAATTTGTAACAGTAAGTCATTCATCAACTAAAATGAATTTCTTTCCAAAAAGACATGCTATATTTTGTAAAGGATGCGCATTTTGATTCTCGTAAATACACAATGTACTTATCTTTTATATTGAAAGCAAAAACTGTTGTTGTTTTTATTGTGTCGGTCAGTTAAAGCTATTTAAAACTATCTATATGATATTATCTCTAGAAACTTACGTTTCAGATATAGCATAGGTTTTAAAGTATTTCAAATGAAAACAATGCTTAGTATTTCTATTTTCGAATACTCAGCTGTAGTACAAATTGAATAAAAGGGAGAAACAGCGCCGCTTCTATGATAAAAATTGCCAAAATTTTACACATTGTAAGAATTGACATAATTATATTCATTACTTCTCTGACTGTAAATGAATCTTTTATATTCCATAGTATTCTTCTCTTCTTGTTTCTTATATTAATTAAATATAATGCCAACTAAGTAACAGAAGACATCTGGCGACACAAAGAGCAATATAAATGCAGATAACACGCTTCTCATCCTTGGCCACTTGAACTTTTAATAAAAGAAATGCGTCTATCGTGTGATACTCTGCCCAAGCAAATGGAAGTATACAGAGGTTAATTAATTGCTTCGGAAGGCAATGACAACCGGGTCATCGATTGATTTCTCATTATAGGCTGTTTGATGAAGTTGTGCGCTTCATTTCTGGAGATTTTGTCTTATTGTAGTTGTAAGATACCAAATGAGTTCTAAATCAAAGTTTTTTACTCCGACGTTCTTTATGAATATAAAGGAAACAAAAATTCACATTTACATCTATGACACATTTAATTCTTATTATTTATGCCTTTGTTTCTATTCAAAGTAGTTGGTACGACATCGCTTTTGAATTTATTTTAAATTATGTTCAAGCAGTTATCCGAGTTTTTCGTATCGTAGTACTTTCAAAGGAAGGGTCTTAATTCTCGCCGACAACTGTTGGCGACCAAGGGTATGTAAGTAAGAGTAAACAAGTACCAGAATACAGCCATGTGGTCAGCTGTTTTGAGACTGTTCCCAGAATCCAGTTTTGTTACCTCTGAGTAAGGACACAGCTCGTATTTTACATTTAATAGTGGCAAGTAACCGTATATGCCCTTTCAGATGTTTTAAATATGTGACTAGATATAACATAAACTAAGCAGGTATCAAATTCAACTGTGTAAGTCTGAAGCAAATGTCTTACCTCAAATAACTTAGTTAAGCTATCAATGCGGCCATTTATTAATGAATTATACAACATAACATCAAAATCAGTGGTGGAGTGACCGGTATTTCTTTAGTAAAAAACCGCATAAATGTAGGTTAGTCAAAATCAGCAAAGGCCAACACAGTTTGGAAATAGCCAGCAACTTTGACAAATAAAAGGGAACATAAAGTACAAAATTAATGTAGTCATTTGACACAACCAACGAAGGCTCTTTTTGCAGAAAGGGAGTTTCTTAGTAATAAACATATATGCCTAAACAGGCGATTTGCTTGTTTTTATTAGTGCTAGGAAAAATAAGTTAATGTAAACAACTTTAAACTTATATTATTAAAATGATTTCGTTCTACTGGGGAACCGACGAAATGTGATTTCCAGAAAGAGTAACAATAACTTTCGGTTCTTTAGCAGAGAAGACTATAATCACTTTGTTAATATTAATAACCGAATTCAGTGTTATAGAGAATTGCAGTAAAAGCCTATTTCTTTACATAATTTGTATTGCCTAATTCATTCTAATGAAAGTGAAGCTTACTATGTAAAAGATCCATCTCGTTGCTATTATTGGGACAATCATTTGTTTATGTGATATACATGTATATCGTTTTGTCAGTCTTTAGTTTTCGGATAAACTTCGTTTCACAGTCTTTGTTTATCGGACACAAATCGTTTGCCAATCCTTGTCTATCGAACATTTAAATAATTGGCTTTTGCCAAATTTTGATGATCGGACATGTATCGTTTTCCAATCTTTGTTTATGGGATATATATCGTTTGCCAATCTTTCTTTATCGGATACATATCGTTTGCTAATATTTTTCCACCGGATGTATATCGTTTGCCAATTTTTGTCCAATGTATGTCGTTTTGCCCGTCTTTGTTTATCGGACATTTGTTTTGTCAATCAAGTCGAACCGATTTTGACTGCCCTTTATATACATTTTATTTTATAAAACACACATAAATAATTAGGTACTAACAGAAGGCATTTATTGTATGTAAGCATTCGCTTCACACACAAAACGATAATATCACAAAAATAATTTGACTTGCTACATATTTTTGTAAGGCATTTGGTTTATGTCGGACCTCTCTGTCGATATTACAATCTCATATGAACATTGATCAGATATTGTCTTGATCAGTGTAGTTGTTTTAAATCAGGAAAAAAGCTTAGCAGATTATTAATGCGATTGATTAAAAAATTTGTAATGACCGGGTGATATCGAAAAAAGCATACAAAGGTACGTAACAGCATGGAAATTGCTGATCTTTACTTTAAAGTTAGAAGTGAGTTAGAACTAGCAATATATGTATGCGCACAGTCTGATAGCATACAATGACTAACGATTACCAATTCAATCACCGATATTGATGGGATATTTCGTATCTGTTCTGTATAACCTACTTTAATTAGTAGGAGGACAAATATGTTTGCCAATTTCCCATCATGACAAGAAAGTAAATGTTTATGTTCCATCTTTGCTAAACGTGTTTGTGCTTCTCGTCCGTATCGTAGCAAAAGTTTTAAGTGCGAGACGTTTTTATTTCCAATGCAAACTGCCATGTTATATACTAGTATGTTAGATATTCTATAAAAAATACTGCTTATATTTCTACTGCTTTATGTTTAGAAAAACTCACTTTCAAAGAAATGGGGACACTTTTCACAACACTCGTTTTTAAATGCATAGGATCCCTATACCGGTGTGCGTGTCTAAATAGAATGGAACCAGATGGTCTTTGTCTGAAGCAGTTTCTCAGTTAAATTGTGATATTCACGCATTATATTTCATTCTGTCTTTTTGGCATTATAAACCTATTTACTCATTGTAATGTTATATTTAAACTGAGCGGAATTTTAATGCCGTTTAGACAATTTCCTTCCAAGTCTCGAGTACCGCTATGAATTCCGTTCAACAGTCACTGGATGTAGTGAACTAAAAGTTCACTCAGTGTAGAAAAATAGGTTAAAACTTTACATATAACCCTGGCAATTATTCGGTCTCATTAGCTGTATTTTCCGAAAAATCTAATGAAAAAACAAACGTCACTGTAAGGAACTTATACTTGCCTTTACTAGTTAGGAATCATTTAAGCAAACTACTCACAGTAAAATGTCTAGTACAGTTGTATCAATTACATTCTATTTTAATCTAGCCGTAGGTTTTTTTTTTTTTGACATAGATAATTCATGCATAAGATAACGATTTAAAATAATTATTCTTAAACGTTCAAATAATCTATTTTTGGTAAACATTTCAAGAATACTTAAAAAGTCCAGACCTTTCTGAGACAGTCATGCTAGTATGAGCTATCGTAAAATGCGATGCAGGTAGTCTAAATATCATCTCTCTTGTCCCGTCCTCCTGACCGTTCCAAATTTATCATGAAAGAACTGTTTAATCAATGCATACATCTATAACGTGTTTTTCAGTGAATTATCAAAATATCTGGTATTTTTCACTGGTAAGAAGCTATAAAAGGTGTAATTTTAATTAAAAGATGAAATGAAATGAAAATTTGTTTGATTTACATATTAGATAAACATATATTGTAATCATGGGCTCCATACTTGCTATGCCACTGGTGAAAATATTGCATCTGGTGTTCACTCATGAAAGATATTTCAGTCTTACACTGAAACAAACATTGATACTCTATACACCTCTTTGAATTCAACAGTATTAACACTTTCAGTTTAGCAATGTAAATATTTGACGTGAAAAAAAAAAACATACAACAACAATTATTCCTAATTGAGTTTGCATTGTTTTTTTTTAATTAACACAATGGCCTAGGTATTTCATAATTTAAATAATGACCACTCTTCCTATATCAATTTGTTAAACCAAACATACGAAAACAAAAATACAAATGATATAAGGTCACCTTAAGACACTAAAATTGTTTTTATCATTGCAAATTTAATCTTATTCACAAGACAGCTGCTATATGTTTGGTCATGTATATGCCAAGTAAATTGCTATGTATTCTATTCTGGTATCACATTAACTTTAACGAAAAACGTCGAAAGACCCTTGTTATAGCGAAACTGTTCCACAATGAAAAGAAATGATAAAGAATATCTAATTTGCAGAACTGTAATATTTTCTTGGAAGTAGTAGCGAAAGAAATAAAACTGTTCCGAAAAAAATGCGTGAGATATATTTTCACATATAAGCTATCTTGTTAACCAAATGCTGGACTATATTTACCAGAAGTTGCAATCGGGATCGTGTTTTCAAATCCTCAATGTAGACCTAGACCTAAAAATGTGCTTTTTATTTTCCCTATCTTTGTTTCATTTGAAAAATAAGCTTAGAATTATACTTAACTTTGCATTTTAATATTTTCTATTGCAACAACCGTATTACTTTTCTACTGACAATTTTGCTGTGAATTGAATATTGCGCATTGTTAAGATTTCGAACCATGCATTTGGATATTTCACTTTTTTAGTTCCATTTAGTAGTTTTTACTGACAAAATGTCTCTATTATCTGAAATCGTTTTATATTCTTGCAATTTATTTTTAACTATAATACTTAAGCCTTTAAATGCAAGAGCAAAAGGCAAGTCATTAAATAATATGGAACTCAATATAATTGAGAATGTAGCATTTTATTGTATACTTTTAGATATAGGTGAGTATATGTAAAGTAAGCAATTTCTAATATATATATTTATGATAAAGATTTGAAATTAGCATATCTTGCCAATGGTACCCTATGAAAATATCGAAATTCATAAGATTAGCCACGTCATAGAGTCTGCAACAATGCCATTCATATATTTCTTTTGTTCTATTTTCTAATTTCGGACAGTGAATACTTTGGATGCTGGATCTCTAGATAATTATTGTTCAAATTTAATATTTTATTTTCACCTTTGGTGAATGGAAATTTACATTTAACAAATTTCTTTAAATATTTCTATCAAATAAAGATAGTTGTTAAAGGTTTATCGAAATATATATATTCTGCAAACTTATGTAGAAAATGAACATGTGTCAATTTCGTCGTATGAATTCAGTCCAACCTATATTTCACCATTACTGTGTAGTTTATACTCCTGGTAAATTCATGGCTTCAGTCTATATACATGTTTTTGCTATAAGCATATGATTGTGTTTAATGCAATAAAGTAGTTGTGATGAACTTTACCTATATGCATTCAGAACAATTTTGCTCATACCCCTCAATACGCGTTCTTAATACAAAAGCACTCAAAGGATTATAGCGAAAATACCACGAACCTATATTCTCCACCTTGCGATTGATTTCTTTTTACATTTTTGAAAAATGATTTAGCAAATAGTCGCCTTCCTTTTGATTTATTATGCTTAATAGAAAGACGTTTGATAAAGTAGATTATCGTTTCGTTGAAAACAAATAAATGAATATTTGTTTGCTTGATATTTTCGAAATAACTGATGTATGAGAACTTGTAGACAGGAACAGGACTATTTTTTGTAGACGTCAGAATTGAATTGATGAATTAGAAATAATGCAGCAAATTGACTTAGAGATTATCACATGCATTCTAAAACGTGATAGTTTGGTAAAAAGAAATTTTAATAATTGAAAGTGTAAAATACCCCTGCAGACGTTCATGTAACAGTATCTTACATTCAGACAGAACTAATGACAACATTAAAATATGTATGTACAAAAATACCATGCTGAGGTACAGACGTGTTATAATGATGGACTGATTTACAACGGCGAAGATGAATTGTGAGTTATAGTTTCATGACGAAATCATTGTCGACGAATTCTTGCATCTCAGATTTACTGTTACAAGTATATGCTTATCATTACACATGATACATGTATATACCATTATTATTGTTGTGAATGTGAAATAAAATATCATTTTAATTTTCAAGGACATACTATCCAGGATTTCTCTTTTATGCCCATTGATAAAGTAACTAATCCTTGGAAAAGGCTTTTAAAAGAGACTTCCTAGATGTATCGTTTGGGCACTGTGTCTCCACAAGGAATGAGTTCAAAAAATCTGTATTAATGCCTTTCTGAAATACTTGTTATATATCGTCAAGTGAGCGCAAAAACTAGATAACTGACATTTTTAAAATTTTCCAGGAGAGCCAAAAAACTAATTACTCCTATTTTAATTTTAGTTTATCTTATATGTGTATCATTTTCCAACAGTTGAAAATACATGAATTTATAGCTTAAGTGTATTTTTTATAAAATCATTACTGTAAAAGAGTTTTTTGTTAAATATGCACATAGCTGGATTTTGTTCCGAAATTGTTTTGTGCAAAAACAGGTTAAATGTTCATAACTGGTTTTTGCATCATTTTTGTGTGTGCAAAAAGTAGCTATGTACACTTCCCTAATGCAGTTTTGCACAACCAAACTCAAAGTAAAGCTTTGTATATGCTAAGATAATAAGATAAATAGATTTCAAAGTTGACTCACACCCATGACCAGTATGGTTGGAGAACATCTGCTTGATTATAGGTACTATATAGTGTGATATGTCTTACTTCACTACATTCAATTACAATTGGTGTTACTTATTATAATAATTATCATTATTTATGTTAATGACTTGAAAATGTAGAAACACAGTGCAAGCCTGAGTGACTGAAATTGACAACTTAATAATAATATCAAACACTCTAATACAACAAAACAATGGTGTCCCGCACATGAGTTATGTGACTTTGTGTCCTAGAGCCTATTTATAAGAAAATATTAATATGACTACTCCCTAGACTTTAATTATGGTTCTAGGACACAACACTCAATCCACTCATGTGCCAGACCCCTCTGCAACATAATATGAATAGACAGATACTTTTATTCCTCCAATAATTTGAAGTATAGCACAAACACATTCTCCAACAGAAAAGTTGTTAAATAGATCCTAAATAATTCAAAAACGCTCAAATGGCTACAGATCGCTCAAACTTTTGTGAATGTTAAAAATTTGGAAAAACTGGGTAAGTTTGGGATAAGTCTTGAGTATATTTTGACCAAGTGTTGTAACGGATTGAAACAGATTACTACTTTGCGGTACAGCTCAGGTACGGATCGATATGGATTAATAATTACTATGTTTCTATCCATGGCTAGACGTAGTTATCCGCGACGTATGTGTAACTGGGATATTACTGTGAAATCATTATTCTAACAAGACCAGCGAATAACCTACATACATGTAGAGCAAAATCAATCTTGGGTTATTCTGCAATAAACCACTCGCGTGCAATGACGTCACCCGATCCAAGTGCGTAGCACGGTCGTAAAAAGTAGTTACTATTTTTTCTAACACTGTTCATACTAGTATGTCGTGTTAGAATCGAAATAACAAGTTCTCAATTGTGATTTATCGTAGAATAACCCTATTTTTGTGGATTTCATGGTTGAGTCAATCCACAAAATTTAATCCCAACAAACAAGTAAAATTCCCATTAATTTTATGTTCAAAAGTTGAAATCCACAAATTCTCATCGCAAGAAATTGCTGTTATGACCAAAACCAGGACCAGGAAATTTCATGCCCACGAAATTAAATGATTTTACAGTATACCATAAGTTTTTGCATCCACTGTCAGTTTATGATTTTGAGTTACACAAATTTAAGTTTGGGAGCTGGTTTACAATGGTCATTTTTTATGACTTCAACATACAATTTCCAAACAAATACAAGTTTTAATTAGGCTTAACAAAAAGAATTGTTTGTTCCCGAAACATCCATAAAAATGCAGGGTAGGTTGGAAGGTATTTCTTAAAATTTTTCTTGTTATTAAGTGAGACTTTTCGGAAATTATTTTTGTGTCAAAAAATGAATACAAATTAGGTGGTTATGCCTTTTCAGCATAAAAAGTGCAGTTTTGCAACGTTTGTTAAAAAGTTGAAAAAAAATCTCAAAAAAAATATTAATGCCATAAAAACATCTAGGGGCGGGCCAAAAATGTAGGGTAGGTTGGGATACCGTAAACATTTTTTTAGACCTCACTTAAAGTATACCACTAACTCTATCACCTAATGCTCATGCCGACAGTAACATAGACAATGCTCAGGTGATGACATAAGTTCATACTAAACAACAACTACAAAAATCAGAACTGATCAGCTAAAAAAAAAAAGATACTTTTGAAAAAAGTGTCCTTTTTTTTCTCTGGTTTTGCTTGAAAGAAAAAATATTCTGGCTTCAACATACTGAAAACAAATTCTGACTCCCAAATCACTGAAAAAAATTCAGGCTCCAAGTCTGATCTTTAAATAAAAAAAAATATTTCTCTGAAAGCCATGTTCTTTGTTTCAAAACTTTATAATTACATAACAAGGTTAGCATAAGAATTTTATCACTTTTAACATAACGAGATTTCTGGTCAGCATTTGATTTGAATACTGGACACTGCTAAAAACCAGGCATTGATTGGTTCTGTGTAATGTAATTGTGACTGCAATTACAATGTAACTAAAGTGCATCTCCAATTAACGCTATGCACATTGGATCTGAAGATGTGCTATTGATATTGATAGCCTCGTTCTGACGACCCTTACACTAGCCAATCAGAGCTTTACTTAAAACATTTGGTATGTGAAAGTAGAAGTTATGAAATCTATATTTAGCCTGAGTTTTTCATATTTACAATTCTAATAATGACCGCATGGTGACTACACCCTTGTGTTTTGAAAGAAATCATATGTCATGGTACGGACTTGGCCACGTAAAGTGTCAGATAGTCAGTTAGCTCAGTCGGTAGGGCACTCGCCCTGTGAGGAGTCTCGGGTTTGAGTCCCGGACTGACTGTACATTTTTCTTACCTTTAGACATTCAACACTATTTTAATGTTTCAGCCAAATGCTTGTTGAAACAAGTCGTCTGATTGGTTCAAATAAAAATAGATTTGTGAAAATAATAATGGCAATATCCGAAATCCAAAACATGCAAAAGATGAATGTGAATAGGTCATTCTCAGATCTTCGTTTAGTAGATAAAGTATTTTAGTCAGATGACTGCAATAATGTTAAACTGATAATTTCAGTATATGAACAGTAATCTATACTGTAAACTTTAGCATATGAGCAGGGAAGAGTAGGGGGAGGGGAGTACCATCTTTGACTATTATATATATATTTCCTTCTTATTTATAAAACCATACTGATAATCATATCCTAAAAGCTCACTAGAATTCAGCAGTTGGCTACTGAAATATTCAGAACCATCTGCAGTATTACTGCCAACAAGGATCTTGCACCTACTAAAGATTTCTACTTAAAATGCATTTTGTCCAAGTTTTGTTGACAATATATAATCTAAACAAAGGTAATCGGTAACCATAATCAATTGAAATAAATCCCCTTAGAATTCTAGATTTAGCATGTACAAATTGCAAAATTTTACTTCTACCCTAATACAGAAATAACACAACACTTTCTCAAAATAAGATGACAGTACTAGTATAAGATCTAATGTGCCTTATGCAAGTACATGTAGCTTAGATTATCTGAAGGCATATAGCTTTGAAACTTATTTTTCCATATATCAACCCAACAGGATCAACTCCCATAACTCTGACATGCATTTTGCCAATTATGCCCCCTTTTGGACTTAGAAAATAAATCCTGGTTACCATTTAAGTTTTGGGTACAAGTTACTATCTCCAAAACTAATGCATATATTGAATTAAAACTTCACTTGTGTCTTCAGGGTTAACTACATAATAGCATCAAGATCCAAAAACCTGACCTTCAGTTTGGCCAAATTATGCCCCCTTTTGGACTTAGAAAAAATTAGTCAGAATTTTACATGCATTTAGTTCCCGATCAACATCCAGTTTGGGCCGGCATTGTCCCTTGGGGCTAATATACCTTTTAGGTTTCAATTATGTAATTAAAGTATATGAAAATTAAAAACATATTTTTCACCATTTTTTGCTTAGAGAAGTTTATTACTATCCTCTAAATCAAAGAGATTTGCATTTAGCTATTTCATGTGTACTTATAGGCAAATTACTCAATATACAGAATATATGTTTTTATCGCACTTAAATTGTTACCTTTGAATAACATAAGGATAACAAAAATATTTTGAGACAAAAAAAATCAATCTTTAAGCAGTAGAAATTGGGGTTCAAACTTACTTAATGTTAAAATTATAACAAAATGCAAATTCACATTTTTGTTTGCCTATCTGTTATATTGTCTTTTAACAAATTATTGCTGCCAAAACAAGTTAAGTGCACTTAGCTTGTTTTTTTGCATTTAGAATCTATGCAATTAATGATATTTTATGAGTGCAAAAACAAGCCAAGTGCACTTGTCCTGTTTTTGCTCTTATTAAAAATTGGTTTGCAGATAGCAGGGTTTTGCAAACTTCTGAAAAAAGGGTTTTTTAAATGAAAACTTGAAAAACTAAACTTGGGGTATATGTATGACATCATTTTTGACTAAAATATGCAAAAAAAGTAATTTTTGAAAAAAATTTCAGTTATCCGGTTTTTGCGCTCACATTACGATATGTATATTTTATTACTTGTATGTATTCCATAATCAGTTTTTACTGGTGCCATTCCTTAATCATTGCACTTATACTGCATTTTTTCACCAGTTTTTATGTATCATACTATGATCCTGTTTATGATTTTACGCCAAGCTCTTTGTTCAATTTTGACGTTGTCGTCATTGACGTCGTTTGACGCTGACGTCACTTCCTTTGTTATGTTTATTTTGAACCCTGAAGAAGGCTGATGTAGCCGAAACGTTGGTTAAAAATAAAGTGACTTTTTTTTAAAAGATTTTGTAGTTTTGACTACCTTTAATACTTATAAATAAAATATCAGAAATTTTGACCAGTCTTAGGCGTTACATGTATGTAAATAATATATCTCTGTAACTTCAATTTTAAGGCACAAAGTGTAAATTAATTGGCATACATGTATTTAATATTATGACCAAAATTACCCTGGACAAGCCTCAAAGGATACATTAAATTAAGCAAATATTTTTCCAGAGTCTAATAGGACCTTTATTGATAAAACCCGTGAGATTTATGTTTTACCTTAAATTGCACCTTAATCAATTGTGTGTGCTATTTCAATTCCCTCTGAAAATTAATGCCCTCTTATAGGTTTTCAAAATTTTATTTAAACTTTATTTTTATAAATGTTACTAGACTATTTGATTAAAATATAATTATTATAACACTTTGTCCATGATACTGTACATATCTAAATTAACATAGATTGAGTGCATTAAAAATGGCATGTTTATTGAAGTTACATTTCTTGCGTATACTTTTAACTGTCATCTGGCTGTATAGTTAAGTATTAAAAGAATTCTTGAAAATTAAATATTGTCGTTGAATAAAATCATTGTTTGGAGTTCAGATCGAAGGAATTATATATAATAATACACATCTGAATGACAAACAATCACAATTTTGGCCCAATCTGAATGAAACTTTGTCAGAATGTTACCCTCAGTAAAATCTTGGACGAGTTTGATATTGGGTCATCTGGGGTCAAAAGCTAGGTCACCAGGTCAAATCAAAGGAAAAGATTGTTAACACTCTAGAGGTCACAATTTTGGCCCAATCTTAATGAAACTTGGTCAGAATGTTACCCTCAATAAAATCATGGACCAGTTTGATATTCGGTCATCTGGGGTCAAAAACTAGGTCACCAGGTCAAATCAAAGGAAAAGCTTGTTAACACTCTAGAGACCAGATACTAGTTACTTGCTGAGAACAGGTTTGTACTGGTACAGAATCCAGGAACACTGGATATAGGTTAACTGCCCTTCGTTACATGACTGAAATACTGTTGAAAAACGGCGTTAAACTCAAAACAAACAAACGAAACACCCAAATAAGATCGTAATAGGTAATTATAAATTGGGCTCTAGGTCACTCGAAAAAAAAAATACTTGACGGAAAATGGCCGATTCTTCGGGTCGGAACATTGGTACTTGTTTTGGTCATCCTCCGAGGATCGAGTAGAAGCAAGTGTACTTTTTAGATTGAAATTTTGAGTAAACATGATTTTTCCTTGGAAAACTTTTAACGGAGTTCCTTTAAGACAGAAAATATTACAAAGTGTGTTGCATACACGGAATGTTGTTATGAACGACTGACTTTGTATTCAAAAATGGAATTGAAACAGTTAGCATTAAATTCACCGTACGTGGACTAATATTATTATCGCCTGTTATTAATATTATTATTATTATTATTATACCAGATTTATACAGCGCCCTTTCCATGATAAACACGTTCAAAGGCGCTTTACATAGAGCAAACGCAGCCACACAGGGCGCGAAATTCATCCTCTACTAGTACAGACACAGAGCGATCTGACCAGAGGGACAGAGTGAGATAAAGCCCCAAGAACAGACAGAGAGAACAGAGAGAGATACAGGCCTGTTATCTGTTCATTTCAGTTTTGTTGCTCAACGCAATGAACACAGATAACCTACACAAGAACCAACTGATAGTGTTATCGCCAATGAATGCCTGGTTCAATGAAATATATTTACTAACTGTGGTCATTTTATATTTGTGTTCATAAACTACATTTTCCCATTAGGGTTAAATTATTCAGACATACTCACACCAATATAATAAAATGGCATTACAAATAGATTTTTATGTCTGTTATGCTTGTTTGTCGCGGTTATTACATGTACCAACACTGGTCCTGTCAGTTGAATACGGCTGTCTAGCAATATTCATTGCTTCCGCAGCCCTGTAATTTGATATCTGATCTGTTTAAGCACATAACAACTATGCCGAATGAATTGGAAGTTAATCTCATGATACTCTGTCTTATGGCCGTGCAAAGAATATTTTTCAATATCGAGGATTGGTAGCTTTCTGATATTTTATTCTTTAATAGATAAAACGAATGTCAAAACAGAGTGTGCATATTACATGGTTAGAAAAGCACTATAATTCAAATTTGCTGATAGACTGAGTCAATTACTTTGGACATTCTGGATCTAATCCCGTGAAATATTCAAACATTTGATATGAATATGAGAAAACAATTATCGAAAATAGATTTAACACAAAATGAATATTTTACGTTAATAGCCCAATATTCGGCAGTCATATTACATACAAAGTTATTATAAGCCACTAATTGCTTTGTCTGACCACTTGAAAACCGAGAAAACTACGTTGTGGCACAGTCTATAGTAACATAAACGCTCTGATCACTTCAAAAGAGAGACACCAAAACGAAGGTAATAAACGCTTTTAGATTTTGCGATCAATACAGAAAATGAGCTTTACTGAAGAACTAATATGCATTTAACATGAAATTGCACTTCAACATTTACGTTTGAATTAAGCATATAAGAACTATTTATGCCGATAGGAAGAGAGAAAACTAAAATTGTCTTTTATTAATTAAATCATTTTCCGTTACACACTGTCATGTGCATTTGTATTGGAAACAACTCACGATAATGTGCTCAGATCCGCCAAAATACACGACTAAATTGTGCTCAAACCACGAAAGTCCATGCAAGTAAATACATTAAAATATCCGCAATTTTATCAACGTCAATGTCGGCGTCTGTGTCCCGATTTCTGTAGTTATTAGTTTCTCAATAGCCACTAGTGGGAATTGTTTGACGCTTCTTATTCATTTAATTGTTTATTTAATGACCTGACTTGCAGTACCAATGTTCCTTAATACAGATTGCAGGCGTATTTAATGGCCAGTAATCAGAATGAAGTAGAACAGGATTGACTTCTATACTTGCACGATGAGCCTAAAACAGTGTATGTTGTAAATACCGAAGTTGAAAGACTTCTAATTTAAATGTTATTACGGAAATGAAAACACTCTATTTAGAAGTTTTCTTCAGTTAAGAATCGTAATATAAGTAATGCTAACAGGAGGGATTTCAGTGGGAGGGATTTATTACCCCTTTCATGGAAAACACGAGAGAACTTCTTAAGCTTATTCTTCAATGAAATACTGGACGATAAATAAAGCAGAAAATATAAACTTATTGTCAATTCCAATGGGACAGATTTGTAAAGGGATATATGCAAACGAGCTGATGGAATGAAATTCACTGCAAATATCAATTTATCATATAGGGCGATAACTCTGACAATATGCAGAGACTAGTATCGTGCTGGCTTTTATTTACGAATACATCTAGCGGTACCATATTGTTGCACAGCTATCTCTGACACGTCTTAAAATGCATTTAAAGACTGATTCTCTTAAGTGATATCGTTTGATTAAGTACGTGTTGACGAAAATGCGTGACTGTTTTAACAAAATATATAGCAGACATTACTGCGATACTTTCGATTCCTGGAAACGTAAATTGATTACATACGTCCCCTACAGCTGATTTGGATCTAAGGGAAGTTATTTAGCCTGAACCCTACTGGCGGCGAATATTTCTGCCTTTGCACGCTGATCATGATCTGCACTGTTCGCTTTTCAGTCAGTAAATGTTCAGCAAATATCCCTTCAAATATGAAATGGTATTGCCCAAATTTAATGATGGACCAATCCGATTTTAAAAACGTAGCAGGTTAAACGTTGATTCTGCTCATTATGATTCAAAAGTGTACATTTCGTGCAATTTTGAAAGAAACAGATATCCGCCGAAGACAGTGGTTGGATAAGGGTTAGAGCATGTCAAATGCTTCACGGATGAAATTATTTCACTTTTGACGTGACTATATTGTTATCAAATTTGACTAACACAACAGACTTAAAGAATGCTAATTTGCTAATTCACGTCTTAACGAAATATCCCGGGACCACACCTTATGAATCAAATCTGCATATACGATAAATGTCAATATAGCATACATAGTAACATTTAAGCTGGAGCTACGCCTTCGATATTTTTCCCTGCTATTGACGTTATAAATTAAATATAAGCAATATTCTAATTACACATGTATTACTGTAGATAAAGTATAACCTAATACCAGTTTATGTAATAGTTCAAGACAAATTAATAGAATATGAAATTAAACTATAGGTTTTATAACCTGAAGCAACGTATCTAATTGTTAATTTTTACGTTGACAAATAGCCAATGCGTCCATCAGTATGACGATTGTATCTGGCACAGAGAAAACAAGAGCTGTCTCCATAGGATGACACATGCCCCCGATGGCACTTTGAATGAATAGTTATGGCCGATGTTAGAGTTTAGGACCTTTGACCTACGGAGCTGGGTCTTGCGCACGACACGTCGTCTAACTGTGCCACACATTCATGCGTAGTTATTTTAAAATCCATGCATGAATGACAGAGATATGGACCGGACACGCCCATCAATGTACTATCATGAAAAATGACCTTTAACGTCTAAGTGTGACCTTGACCTTTGAGCTACGGACCTGGGTCTTGCACGCGACACGTCGTCTTACTGTGGTACACATTCATGCCAAGTTATTTGAAAATCCATCCATGGATGACAAAGATATGGACCGGACATGCCCATCAATGCACTATCCTTTAACGTCTAAGTGTGACCTTGACCTTTGAGCTACGGACCTGGGTCTTGCGCATGAAACGTCGTCTTACTGTGGTACACATTCATGCCAAGTTATTTGAAAATCCATCCATGGATGACAAAGATATGGACCGGACATGCCCATCAATGCACTATCCTTTAACGTCTAAGTGTGACCTTGACCTTTGAGCTACGGACCTGGGTCTTGCGCGCGACACGTCGTCTTACTGTGGTACACATTCATGCCAAGTTATTTGAAAAACCATCCATCGATGACAAAGATATGGACCGGACACGAAAATTGCGGACAGACTGACAGACCGACAGACCGACAGACGGACAGACGGTTCAAAAACTATATGCCTCCCTTCGGGGGCATAAAAACACAATATATTCATTCTTAAAACAAAAACACCTTTTACTGATGTATCGTACACATGATTCTGATTAGTTGTGACAAGGTTAGCAGGTTATTAGCTGCAGAATACATCTCATATCAACTTTAATTAAATCCATTTCGTGATTTTTGGTAAACGGCGTATGAATTAGGCTTAAAAGTTACTCATATGCAAATGTGTTTACAGTCAGTAAGGTTATTCCTTATCACTTAATATGATATGTTTAACTTTATCTAAAAGTGTTTCTCTCTTGTTATTGAATATACACATAATTATAGAACTAAAGATATGTGTCTGCAGAGATATGGATAAACTGTTTTAAGTCGAAGTAATTGATTCATGGCTAAGTTAAACGATTTCATTGTCTATTTGTGCAGTTTAGTGGATGTAACTGCAGACTATAATTTTAGACATAAATCTGAGTGGCGTATGCAAATAAAAATGAATAACTTTCCCATAGCTTGGTCATTAAAGTAAAAATGAAACAGAATAATGTAATAGCCAAGCGTACGAAGTCAATGGAACGAACGTATGTTTGGACTTAGAAATGACAATACTCCTAAACCAATGTTTCTTTTATCATTTATACCGTAAACGGAGTTTAGAAGAATGCAATTCAAAATAGGATACATTGACTATTAATAATCAGCTTATAAGACGAGTCCACAGATAGGTGTTGATATTGCACTATGCATACCAAAATTGATTTAAACGCAAGTATTGTTAAAATACTTTTGCAGCTCTGTATGAACACGTTATTGCGTTTACATGCCTTTAACACCCATTGTAGTCTCGGTCAATGTTTAATAGTGATTTAGTGATTTTAACAAATTGTTTTATGATATAAATATACACATACACATTGTACGAGCCGAGAATGATCTAAAACTGAAAAACATTGAAATGCAGTACGTTCTGTATTTGATAATTAGGCATTTATGATTTACCTATTAAACTATGGCCTTTTATTATGCAATCGATAGTCGTTATCAATTAAAGGATTTGAAAACAAATGGAACATAAGTTTATTATATGCAATTATTCATCTGACTTTTATTAAACCTGCAACCAGGATCATAATAAAATAGAAATAAAACATTAGTTTGTTCCGATTTTTATTATTCCTTCTCTTGAGAAGGAATATTATAGTTCAATAAGTCACACTTGACTGAGCTACTGATACCGAAAGCTGTTGTCATTACAAGCTGGCCAATAAAACTCCGTGACCTTAGAAATAACCTCTGACGTTAGACTATTCTTTCCTAATTGAGGCGACTCTCTGACTGAACGCGTTCCGTGGATTACATATTACTAAACCCGAGGATGTTATTTCCTCCATTCTTGAGGAACATAACATACATTCAGTCGACCAGATAGACATATATGTTGAACAATACCCGTAACTCTGATTTGAATCTTGATAGATCTATGCCCCTTTAGTGTTTTTTTTTTTTTTGTTTGTTTTTTTTTTTGTTTTTTTTTTTTGTTTTTTTACTTGAGGCTTAGAATGGTTATAAACTATCACAGTCAACGCCACTTAGATTTTTTTTTCTTTTTTTGACAAGTCAATATTTCTGTTAATATCAAAGATTTTAACGTGAAGCTTGAAATAGTTATTTACTATCAGGTCTGCACTAGTACAAACAATTCCCATAGCATAGACTTGAATTCTGACATGGGTTATGCCCCTTTTTAACTTAGAATTCTTTTTTGTTAGGGTTTTATAAAGTTTTTATTGGCAGGGCTCTAATCCAAAGTCAAACACTAACTAATAGTGTTAATTTAAACAATCATAGAAACGTTTTAAGATTCTTTGATGTGATTTTATGGAATATCATTGGTTTTAATGATGATAAGGTTTTTATGGTATAGTATTGTTTTATTGTCATAATGTACAAACTGCCATATGTATAGTCTCATATAAATCATTTATGATTGGTCACATACATGTTCTTGTGATATTTCGATAATTGTAAATTGTAATGTACACGTAATGTGAATGAGACTTTAATAAAATATTTGAATTGAACTGAATTGAATATATCAGCAAATTTAAATGTAAACAACTAAATATTATCGTTACCTTGAAATGCATAGTTAATATATGAAAACAAACCCCACTGCGACCCTCTAATTATGCGCAACAAATTCACGCATCGAATCGTAAATGATTAACCGGGTCAATGTCTTATTGCCGTATTTACTCTACTGAAAGTGGTAACAGATTTAATTTGTTGTTGGATTTAACAATTTATGTTAAATAACTAGCGTAAATCCTTACTTTAAATTTTTTGGCAGTATAAAACAGACATTGAAACCAAAATTTTACAAGATGATCATTTTATATTTATATAGATATGCCCTAGAAGGAACTTTTGCTATGCTTTAACTTGTTTTGCATTTATTACTGACAATTTCAGAAAACACCTGACGTTAATGAATAGATACACCGTATTCTGTCTGTATATATCGCTTTTAAACAATAAACGATGAAGCAGCTCGCAGGACGTCTGAATAGAAAATGTATAGAGAGTTCCAAGCTGCATATTTATCATGTAATTAGGATCAGAAATATTTTACCAATAATGCGTTTTCAATATTTTGATTTTTAAAAGAATCACTGCCGGACTAAGGCCAACCTATTAAGTTAGTTCTCTATGATGCCTCCAGCAGGAATCAGAACAATGTAATATCTTACTCAAAAATAAATGGAGACATAATGATAATGTCTGATCAAACTGCAGTATAACGTTGACAATATCTACCATATAGAATCATGAAGGTGAATGCAATATTGTGTACCATTAACTCGCGTTCAATTAGAGAAAACATTGAGTTTTGCTGGTGATTCTGAAAATATATTTTATGTCTGTCCTTAGTGAAAGTACAATGAGTATTAGTATTCCTTATTTTTCATCTTGACAGATAATCAATAAACTTTAAGATTGTATGTTATGTTATTGGTCTCTAGGTGATATCAAAGGGTAACTTTTAGCTTGTAAGAACAGGTTTGACATTATCAAGTGTAAGAATGTAATATGTCAAAATTTGCGATATTAATACAATATACGTGTGATCTATATCATAATGTTACAACAACTCTTTTGTCGCATTCACATGAGGAAACTGTACTCCTGATATAATATTACCCCGCTCATTTTTTCTTTGTGTGTGTTGGAGCAATATGTATCCAAATTTTGATTTCATGCAGTATATGGTTTGGAATTTAAATATATTTACTAAGACTACCTGACTTTCGAGATACATAAAGGCAGTATTCATTATAAAGAAAAGAAGCTGTGCACCTTCAAAATTAAATTCAATCAGTAAGAACAGAATCATCACTTTTCAAATTAACAAAGATGCATTTTCGGGGTACAAAATAATACCCTTTGTAATGAAATAGTCATAATACTGTAACACTAATACGGTATTCCAAGAGGTGTGTTAGTAAGGTTTTTTTAGTGTCAATCATTTCCGTTGACTTTGATTTTACACGTAAATAAAAGAATTTAAATCAACATAAATGGCTGATACTAACAAATAAACTCTCTTTATTCATACCATAGGGAAGGCTATATGAATCTGCGATCATTCCATTCACGCTCAGTTTTTAAATTCATACAAAGTGGCTATAGGTTCTTTCACTAATATTTATCCAAAGAGCATACAAACATCATGTTTTATTGACTTAATTTCGAACGAAATTTATCCTGTAAAACAATTAATATGAGCCGCACCATGAGAAAACCAACGTAGTGCGCTTGTGACCAGCATGGATCTAGCCCAACCTGGGCATCCGCACAGTCTGAGCAGGATCCATACTGTTCGTTGTCAAAGCCTATTGCAATTAGAGAAACCATTAGTGAACAGCATGTCTGCGGAAGCGCAGGCTGGTCTGGATCCATGCTGGTCGCAAAGCCACTATGTTGGTTTTCTCATGGCGCGGCTCATAATACATTTAGGAGAATATGTTTAATATCTGTATTTTAATCCGGTGCTTCAGTGCATAATATACTCTATGAAATAATTTAAATGCCTGGTGTAATGTTTCGGGCATATCTATAGATCGCGTTCTAAGATATACTCAACACATTAGCAACTGATCAGTAAGCATCATTTGCTTTACCAGTATTGCATCATATAATTGTTTTCACTTTTGATGGCGTCAAATAATGGTCTTGATGATGTTTTTGGTTTCCACGTAGGCCTTATTTGTAATACATTTAACATTAAAATAAAATTCAGATGTCCCAAGACTATCCCGCGTGCGGTAAAATGTATTTTGTATGACGAAGATCGAAGATAGCATTTAATTTACCTTCATCATGAGTCAAATATAATCTGCATGCTTTAACGCCAGACAAAATTATCATGATAATACATTATCACATATCATAAATCTGTCGAATACACGACACAATGAGACAACATGATGCACTTAAATATTTAATATCAGAACCAAAACTGATCCCGAATACATACATGATAATGAGTCTGCTATTTTTGAAAAGAACATATGGATCGTAGATGTAATAAACATATGTTAGTCGAGCAAGCATTCATTTGATACTTTCGTTTTCAATCAGATTTGTTTTATCTTTAATCAGTTTTGTAACATTTCGCCGTAATGAAAGTTGTATTTGCAAGGTCAAATTGACATCAGTAGTTTACTTCCCGGTGACAATACCGAAGACTTATTTTCATTTGTTTCTCAATTCAAAAGTAACCAAAAATAGTCGATATAATTATATGTGAAAAAAATATGTGGACACACAAATTCAATTATTAATGCATACATGACATGTATACAGAAACTACTAAATAAGTAAAAAAAATAAAGGGGAAGTTTGATTTATAAAAAAAAAAGCATAATTTCGAACAAAATATAGAACAGTCTTCACCAAAGAGGTTTGAATACAATATTAACATGTGTAGTAGATCATGTGTTCTTTATGTTTCAGGCCTATGCCATGCTCATATTACATCAGTTTCTGTAGAATATTTGTGTATATATTCAGCATCTATTGTTCTAGAACAATGCAGATGAAATAGCAGGAAAAGAAGATTGCATTCGTCGCAGCAGTATTTAGCTCGCTCTTTCCCGGAAGTCGTAAAAGTTGTTGACAGCCAATAAAAAATGTTGTTTAACATGACAGGTTATTTTAGGCTAGAAAACTGCCTTTGTAAGACATTTTTTTAGGAAGAAGGGTACACTTGGATTCGAACATTTTGAGCACGGCCAGGCTTACATTGAGTGAGTCGTAATATTGCACTTCCCTATTGTGCAGAATCAGAGTGGCCACTTTATTAATTGTGTGCATGTTTTGTGCTTTTAATTAATCACAAAATCAGGAATCTCATACAAGAATACAGAAAGCTATCAAAACGAAAGCTGTAACACGCCAAAATCTTCAATTTTGCACTTTTTGGACAATGATCCCGTGGCAGGAACAATGCCCAGTTGTTTTGCATTTCTCGATTTAATAGGCCGTCCTGAACTACAGGATATTAATGAAATGTATGCCTGGTCATCTCGTTTTTTTTTTTTTGTTCAAAAAATAGCAAAAATGAACCCGAGTGTCAATCAACACACATGGAACTCTACAATGATTTGAATTTCCCGCGCTGAAGATAACTCATCGATTGATACAAAGCTAGCAGCAGTTACTTTTACAACTGACGTCAGAATTTTACATGTATCAGCTGTTAAATTTTTTCTAAAGAATTTACAATCATTTTCTCTCACTGTAATTTACAGACATCCAAAATCACGAAGTTCTAATAATATAATAAATATTGACGGGGCCAAAAGTCGAAGTGTACCCTGCTACCTTAATGGGGTAATATCGCATGAAAAATATCAATGAAATGCTGTAACAGTTTTGTATTCACTCTTTCATAATAAGCGCTATTTTCATTACGTAAACAGCCCATTAACATCACAATTGTTCCTGGCTCAAAGGTGATATCATTAGTGTGCAAAGCAATTTCCCTTCTTTATCAGTTTATCGATGAAACACTGCTACTTCTTCTAGTAGCATAGGACAATATTGTGAACCTTTACCCTGCTAAAGTTCTAAAATGGACTGGTCCAACATTACTTTGGGTATTACCTTTTATTACTCAACGAGTTGTTCACTGAAAATTTACGGACTGAATAGCGAACAGTGTAGACCATGGTCAGCCTGTATGGATGTGCAGGTTGATCTTGGTCTGCACTAGTCGCAAAGGCAGAATCACTTGATGCCAACAGGCTGAAAGTTAATCTAATTTGCCTGACTGCACTACTGTTACGGTTGGAATATTAATTTTCTTTCCTCATATTCAAAATAAAAAACAATTAACAAATTTTTATAATAAATATTTTTAGTAAGTTCATGATATTTAAAAATAAAATTCCGCAATTTCAAACGAAGTCTTATTTCAGAACGATCCATTACGCCAATTAGATATGCAAATGATTGTTTATTACCTCACAGTTTCAGATATGCAATTTTAAATATCGGATACTTGGTTGATTTGATTTAGCTCCATATAAAGAGGGTGAACTGCCGGCACACTTCTGAAAGAACAGTCAGGTGCCAGGTACACATAGAGTTTTGAAAACATGTTTTATTGATGAACGTAACTGATATGCAAATTCAGGTAAATAAAGTAAGTGTGTGAAGTTGGCGAGAAGTTCGACATTCGACATTGAACATTGGATAAGAGAACGACGTTGGCCATTTAAAGCGTGAAGTTGGCGAGAAATTAAACATTCGACATTGGACATTCGACTTCAGAATGACACTGGACATTCGAACCCAGAACGACATTGGACATTCGATCCCAGAACGACATTGGACATTTGAATCTAAAACGACATTGGACATTCGATTTCAGAACGACATTGGACATTCGAACCTAGAACGACATTGTACATTCGAACCCTGAACGACATTGAACATTCGAATCCAAAAGGACATTGGACATTCGATACCAGAACGCCATTGGATATTCGATTTCAGAACGACATTGGACATTCGAACCTAGAACGACATTGGACTTTCAAACCCAAAACGACATTGGACATTCGAATCCAGAACGACATTGGACACACGAACCCAGAACGACATTGGACATCCAAATCCAAAACGACATAAGTAGTCTCCGTTGGCACCGATTCCTGAAATTCTGTGCGTGCTCCTGAAAGTGTGGCAGACCGTTTTAAATGATTTAAAAGGAAATAGGAACTACTTGGTTAGTGTTATCTCTCCTAGCACCAGTTCTTGAAAGTCTGCTAGTCCTCCTGAATGTGTCGAAGACCGTTCTGAATTGTTTGAAACTACACATGGATTGCTGGGTCGGTGTTTTCTTGGCACCGATTCCTGAAAGTTTGCGAGTGTTCCTGAAAGTGTCGCAGACCATTCTAAATGATTGAAAAAGAAACATGTACTATTGTGACGATATCCAGACTTTCAGGAAAGGGTGCCAAGGGAGAAAACATCGTCACAATAGTCCATGTTTCTTTTTCAATCATTTAGAATGGTCTGCGACACTTTCAGGAGCACTCGCAAACTTTCAGGAATCGGTGCCAAGGTAGAAAACACTGACCCAGCAATCCATGTGTCCTTTCAAACCATTCAAAACTGTCTTCGACACATTCAGGAGGACTCGCAGACTTTCAAGAACTGGTGCTAGGAGAGACAGCACTAACCAAGTAGTTCCAGTTTCTTTTTAAACCATTTAAAACGGTCTGAGCCACTTTCATGAGCACTCACAGACTTTCAGGAATCGGTGCCAACGGAGACTACTAATGTCGTTTTGGATTCGAATGTCCAATGTCGTTCTGGGTTCGTGTGTCCAATGTCGTTCTGGATTTGAATGCCCAATGTCGTTTTGGATTTGAAAGTCCAATGTCGTTCTAGGTTCGAATGTCCAATGTCGTTCTGGTATCGAATGTCCATTGTCGTTTTGGATTCAAATGTCCAATGTCGTTCTATGTTCGAATATCCAATGTCGTATTGGGTTCGAATGTCCAATGTCGTTCTGGTATCGAATGTCCAATGTCCTTTTGGATTCGAATGTCCAATGTCGTTCTAGGTGCTAATGTCCAATGTCGTTCTGAAATCGAATGTCCAATGTCGTTTTAGATTCAAATGTCCAATGTCGTTCTGGTATCGAATGTCCAATGTTGTTTTGGGTTCGAATGTCCAATGTCGTTCTGGGTTCGAATCTCCAATGTCGTTCTGGTATCGAATGTCCAATGTCGTTCTGGGTTCGAATGTCCAATGTCGATCTGGGTTCAAATGTCCAATGTCGTTCTGGTACAAAATGTCCAATGTCGTTTTGATTTCGAATGTCCAATGTTGTTCTGGATTCGAATGTCCAATGTCGTTCTAGGTTTGAATGTCCAATGTCGTTCTGAAATCGAATGTCCAATGTCGTTTTAGATTCAAATGTCCAATGTCGTTCTGGGATCGAATGTCCAATGTCGTTCTAGGTTCGAATGTCCAATGTCGTTCTGAAATCGAATGTCCAATGTCGTTTTGGATTCGAATGTCCAATGTCGTTCTGGGTTCGAATGTCCAATGTCGTTCTAGGTTCGAATGTCCAATGCCGTTCTGAAATCGAATGTCCAATGTCGTTTTAGATTTAAATGTCCAATGTCGTTCTGTGATCGAATGTCCAACGTCGATCTAGGTCCGAATGTCCAATGTCGTTCTGGGTTCGAATGTCAAATGTCGTTCTAGGTTCGAATGTACAATGCCGTTCTGAAATCGAATGTCCAATGTCGTTTTAGATTCAAATGTCCAATGTCGTTCTGGGACTGAATGTCCAACGTCGATCTGGTTCCGAATGTCCAATGTCGTTCATAGTTCGAATGTCCAATGTCGTTCTGAAATAGAATGTTCAATGTCGTTTTAGATTCAAATGTCCAATGTCGTTCTGAAATCGAATGACCAATGTCGTTTTGGATTCAAATGTCCAATGTCGTTCTGAAATCGAATGTCCAATGTCGTTTTGGATTCGAATGTCCAATGTCGTTCTGGTATCGAATGTACAATGTGGTTCTGGGTTCGAATGTCCAATGTCGTTCTGGTATCGAATGTCCAATGTCCTTTTGGATTCGAATGTCCAATGTCGTTCTGGGTTCGAATGTCCAATGTCGTTCTAGGTTCGAATGTCCAATGTCGTTCTGAAATCGAATGTCCAATGTCGTTTTAGATTCAAATGTCCAATGGCATTCTGGGATCGAATGTCCAATGTCGTTCTGGGTTCGAATGTCCAGTGTCATTCTGAAATCGAATGTCCAATGTCGAATGTTTAACTTCTCGCCAACTTCACGCTTTAAATGTCCAACGTCGTTCTCTTATCCAATGTTCAATGTCGATTGTCGAACTTCTCGCCAACTTTACACACTTAAATAAAATTGTATGCTCAAAATGAAAGATTTTATCTTGCAAGTATACCCATAACTTAAAGCTTTATGGATTGATCTTAAATGCGTCGAATATCATTTTTTTAACCTTCAATCTGCTAAATTTCAAAATAGGCTAGTCCATCACTCAGTTTGGGCAATACCATTCATCATTCGAAAGGTTTTATACTGAAAATTTACTGACTGAACACCGAACAGTGCAGACCATGATCAGCCTGTTCGGATGTCGCCTGCAGGCTAAAAGTTAAAAAGAGTTCTTACATTGTCTTTAATTTATGATGTTAAATAGTTTAAAATTACGACTTTGAAATCTCAACCGGTTTCACAATTACCATGGACCATTAGGAGAATGATGATGGTGACTTTGTCTTTGTCAGCAATGATGTCACTTACTTTAATTATAAATTTGAAAAGGGACGCTATTGTTTGCATCATTGAAGTAGCATTAATATACGTAACTGGTGAATAACTTCTCGAATTATTTTCTTAAAATTTTGTTGTTTCAATATCTCTAAAACAAGACACCTTCTGCATTACTTCTTGAAGAAATATGATAAACATACTGTTATTGATACCCTAAATATATTATATTTTTAATACAATACAATATGATACAAACATGTACACAAGATTAATCATCGCGAACGGAATAAATTGGATCCGTCACACAATAAACCAATTTTGATTAGCGAAAAAAGAAAATATATGAGTTCTACCAGACAATTAGGGATATCTTTATGTTTTCCAATTTTCTATAATGGCCGTTACATGAATATTTCCCCTCATTTTCATTTCCTGATGATATTAAATACGACCAAAGCAAATAAACAGAATATTCTTATTTCCTATTTTCTTCGATGCAATTTAGCTTAAATATAAATAAGAACAGAAGTGCACTTCTTGTTATAATCTGGAATGTGTTTAGTGTAAAATAATCTGTTGCTTTTCATTTGACATAATAGGTCATTCATCAAATAAAATGAATTTCTTTCAAGCCATATGTTAAAGTCCTTTTCAAAAAAAAATGGGCTTTTAAATTCTCGTAAATATCTTTTATATTAAAAACAAAAACTGTTTTGTTTTATTTGTTGGTCAATTAAAGTTATTTAAAACTGTCTATATGATATCATCTCTAGAAATTTATGTTTCAGATATTGCATACATTTTAATGTATTTCAAATGAAAACAATGCTTTGTTTTTCTATTTTCGAACACTTAGCTGTAGTACAACTTGAATAATAGGGAGAAACAGCGCCGCTTTTATGATAAAAGTTTCCCAAAATTTAGAACTTTTAGGAATTGACAATACTTATAGGTTATTAATTTTGTATGTGGATATATGCACGAGTTCTGCAGCGGTAAAATTGCGCGACTTTAGGAGCGCAATATTATCCGCGAAAGAACGAGTGCATATATTTACATACAAAGTTGATACCCTTTTTATTATATACCCACTCTCAAATAATTAATTTATTTCTAAATTATCGTTCTGTAACGAAAGACAAATAAAATACGAAAAGAATTTCTTCGAAAATGTAATAAACAAATCAAACTGACGCGCATTAATATTTTCCGCGAAAATGACGTCAACATATTGTCGCAACGTGCGCGTGGACACCATGGACGTCACGCGATTCTTTCCATTACAACGTTAAGAAAACTTTCCACGTCCAATATGTAAGCGTTCCACATCAATATGGGAAATTATTTCACGATCGCGGTCCATTGAAACTCTATGGAAAATGATTTTATATATGTATTAAATAATTATATTCATTACTTCTCTGATTGTAAATGAATCTTTTATATCTTCTCTTCTTGTTTCTTATATTAATTTAATTAAATATAATGCCATCATAGTAAAAGCAAACATCTGGCGACACAAAGGCAATATAAATGCAGATAACCCGCTTCTCACCCTTGACCACTTGAACGTTTAACAAAAGAAATGCATCTATCGTATAATACTCTGCCCGAGCAAAAGGAAGTATACATAGGTTAATAAATTGCTTCGGGTGGCAATGACAACCGGGGCATCGATTGATTTGTCATTTTAGACTATTTGATGAAGTTGTGCGCTTCATATCTGGAGATTTTGTCTAATGGTATGTGTTGTTGCAAGAACTCTTATTCTGACGTTATTTATGAATATAAAGGAAACCACGTCGCACATATATCTAGAACACAGTTCAGTTTTACTTTATTATGTCTTGTTTCTATTCAAAATAGTTAAATTGATATGACATTGCTCTTAAATTTATTTATTTACATTTTTTGGATATGTTCAAGCAGTCATTTGAGTTTTTTCAAATTATAGTACAAGTTTCACAGTAGAAGTTTCAAGACTGTTCCTAAAATGCAGTTTTTGTGTGATTTTTTTTCACCTTTGAGTAAGGTCGCATATCGTATTTTAATAGTTACTGTAGCAAGTAACCGCATACGCCCCTATAGAGACTTGAAATTATGTGACAGCATATAACACAAAGTAGGCAGGTATTACATTCAACTGTGTAAGTCTGAAACAAATGTCTTACCTGAAATAACTATGCGGTCATTAAGTAATCAATTATACAACATAACATCAAAATCAGTGAGGGAGTGACCGGTACTTCTTGAGGAAAGAACTGGATAAATTTAGGATAGTAAATTCTTAATACAAAACACTGTTTGGAAATAGCCTCACCTTCGACAAATAAAAGAAAACATAAAGTACAAAACTAATGTGATCATTTGACACAACCAACGAAGGCTTGTTTTGCAGAAAGAGATTTTCTTCGTAATAAACATACATGTCTAAACAGGCCTTTTGCTTGTTTTATTAGCGCTTGGAAAAATAAGTTAATGTAAACAACTGTTAAATTTTTATAATTACTAAAATGATTACGTTCTACTGGGGAACCGACGAAAATGTGATTTCCAGAAAGAGTTGCTATCACTTTTAGATATTTAGCCGAGAACGCTTTTAAAACTTACTGCAATTAGAGAAACCATTAGCGAACAGCATGGATCCTGACCAGACTGCGTGGTTTTCTCATGGCACGGCTCATTTCTTTAAGTATTTTGTATTGCCTAATTGATTCTAACAAAAGTGATGTAGTTTACTTTGAAACTAACGTCTAAATGTTCTGTAACAAATCCTGGACGATATTTTGTTTATCTGAAATACATGTATATCGTTTTGTTAAACTTTGTCGGATAATGATTATCGTTTTGTCAATTTTTCATTATTGGACACAAATTGTTTGCCAATCCTTGTCTATCGAACATTGTCATTAACCAATTTTGATTATCGGACATATCCTTTTTATACCGTTTATGAGATATATATCGTTTGCCCATCTTTTTTCATCAGATGTATTTCTTTTGCCAATCTTTGTTTGTCCAGTGTATGTCGTTTTGCCAATCGTTGTTTATCGGGCAGCCGTTTAACCAATCAGTATCAAGTCGGACCTATGTTGACAATATCGGCTGTCCATATATAATAAAGCATAAACAGAAGGCATTTATTATCATATACAGTGTAAACATTCGCTTTATAATTGATTTGCTTCCTATTTTATAAGACTTTTAATTTTTCATGTCCGACCTCTCTGTCGATATTACGATCTCGTATTGACATTGAAGAGATATTGTCATGGTCACTGTGGTTGTTTTAAAACGGGAAATAAAGATTTTACGACGACGAAGACTTAGCAGAGTATCAATGCCTTTGATTCGAAAAATATGTAATAAACGAGTGATGTCTGAAAAGGCATTCAGTATACAAAAATACTTACCAGCATGGAAATTGATAGTCATAACCTTAAAGCTGGAAGTAAGTTAGAACCAGATACAGTCTGATAGAAAACAGCGACTTACTGAGAACTTTATCCAATTCAATCACCGATATTGATGTGATATTTTCTATCTGTTCTGTATAACCTAATTTAATTAGTAGGAGGACAAATATGTTTGCCAATTTTCCATCATGACAAGAAAGTAAATGTTTATGTTCCATCTTTGCTAAATGTATTTTAGGAATTTTTTTTTCGCGCTTTGCTCGTCCAAATCGTAGCAACAGATTTAACTGTGCGTCGTTTTTATTTCCAACGCAAACTGCCATGTTATATTCTAGTCTGTTAGATATTCTATAAAAAAAACTGCTTATATTTCTACTGCTTAATGCTTAGGGAAAAAAATGCTTTCAAAGAATTGGGGAACTTATCATAACATACGTTTTAAAATGCAGATGACCTTTGTACCTGTGTACATGTCTTTAATAGAATGGAACTATTAGATCGCTTTCTGAAACAGTTTTCAATTATGTTTTCATGGTGTTTTCGAGTACATGCCTATTCTAATCAGTATACATACCTCTTAAATCTTAGTGGCTTATTTGCGAACTTGCCTGATGGGACCAATTTGCTGCTTTGAACATACGCAGAATGAAAGATGGCGTACTTCTGAAGATTCCTGAATTTTAAGAAATTATCACCATGAGATCCATCATACGAAATGTCAACCCTAACTTGTCTATCACCAGTTAACGTCACAACTTTTTTTAAATTTTTATATCCATTTAGCATGTTTAGCCTGAATTTAAACTAATATTTCATTATATTATTCTCTTACAAACGTATCTATTAAGTTGTAGTTAAGTACAATTAAGCATACGAAGTCCATAATTATTATAGTGCGGTACAATGCGGCATGATACCATGCGATATATGCAATGCGATGGATTAATTCAATATTGCAATATACTATAAGCATTGTGTATTGAACACAATATAAAAAAGAACATATTAAACGAATACAATACGATTTTAGAAATGTTTAAATAAAATATGAAAACATGACAAAATATCATAACTATAATATACATCTAAACTGTTTGAAAATGTTTTACAAACTATCTAGGATGATACATTTGTTGCAGACTATTTTTATTACCAATTCTGTTTTTTTTTTTTTTTTTTTTTTTTTTTTTTGATAGCACCATTTTATATTTGGCAAACAATAACAAAACATACATGTATTAAAGACAGCACTAACTTCAGTTATACCTTTCAACATCCGCCGTTTTTCCACTTATTGCTTCTGAAGAAGTGACAGGTTTAGATAAAAGAGAAAAATTTATATGCAAATGACCTTTTGCCTGTCCTCGGCCATTTGAACATTTAATAAAGTAATGTGTCTTTCGTGCTTCCGGATAAACAAATCGGAAAAACAAGAAGTAACAGTTTGGTTTGTAAGGCATTAACAGTCAATAATGGGTTGGATAAGTAATTACTTTTTTCTTTCGTATTTCTAATAAATCCCTTCGTTTTTCTTCGAGAATATATGGTCGGGAATATATTGTAATTACTTCGAGACTGAGTTACTTTACACATGACGTTCACGAGATATATATTGTTTGATCCTTCATTTTATTTCACGTTTTAACTAAATTTCGCTCATTTCATAATTCCTTATCAATGAAAAACCAAAATCCTATAACCTCACAAAAAATAAACATGTAGTATTAAAGATGTTAGCTTTATAATATAAAAATGCTAATGAAATTCTGTAATATTTATAGACTTATAACATAACATAATATAATTACGTTTTGCTGACATCGGGAAACGGGTCTCTATGAATAATCGTTAGTTACTACACAGACAGCAATTGATTATAAAGAATTAGGCGACCTGCTAATGAAAATATCTACATACTTATTGGCATAAGAGTAGTGCAAGATATTCCTATAAATAACCGAAAACATTGTGCAGAAGATAGTAAACCGTTGCAACGCTTTTGAAATGAAAAATCTACATTATTCTTGCATTTTGTACTAATATTTAACTTTTATTTTCATCCACTTTATCACTTTCAGTGTCATACATTCATTTATATCAAACTTAGTGGAAATGTACATGTTGAAAAAAATGCGGGCGAGTAGATTTAATGCTTTAACAGTGTACTTAAAAACTTACGAAACAACTGTCATTGAGTACAAAAGATTAAGTAGCGAGAGAAAGTTAAAACCGTTAAGGACCGATGACAGACATGGTTACATCAAACCGAGAGAAAGACCATGTGTTAATTTTTATTAACGCCGAAAACCTAGGATAGTGTGAACACGTGTTGGAATTCAACAGTTCCAAGATTACGAATGTTAAGGGAACATGCGAGTTCAATGACTATATTTAATCTAAGAGTTTGTTTCCCTTTCTTACACAATGGCTTCTCAAAAATGATCAAAGCAATAAAGAAAGGAGGACAAAAGACCAATGCATAGACGTATAAGTCTTAAACGGACTAACCCACACATTTAAGGCTTCATAAATTCATAAAAAAATGAGTACTCTCAAAGTGACTAGTCGTACAAACTTACTGAAAAAAGATCTTTGTGAGATATTCTTATAAATAACCAAACATATTGTGCAGAAGGTAGTAAACCGTTGCAACTGAAAAAGATACGCCAACTTTTCGCAAAAAACACTTTACAGATTTTGTGGACGTATTATGATAATTCAATTATGGCATAAACATTTTTTTAAATGTGTTAACTTACAATGGACTATCGATCGTCAATACTGTGGATATTGATGTTGAAATTTTCCTATTGAGTCTGTGACGCTTTATTTGTGACGTCTATCATAT
This sequence comes from Mercenaria mercenaria, assembly GCF_021730395.1. Taxonomy (NCBI): domain Eukaryota; kingdom Metazoa; phylum Mollusca; class Bivalvia; order Venerida; family Veneridae; genus Mercenaria; species Mercenaria mercenaria. Next base: position 49,020,060 of record NC_069378.1, read on the forward strand.
TGTGTGTCATCGCATCAAAACTTTTCATAAACTAAACTATTTTCAATTTATTCAGGCATGCTATAGCATAACATATTTCATTATAATTATAGATGCGTATAAAATGACAACTTTTCCTATTTCGCTGTGAAAGTCTCGCAATATTACCGCTGCTAAATTTGTGCATGTTAAGAATGCATGTATTTCCTAATGGAGCTAAACAAGTTTTCATTTCCTTGGTATTCAGTCTTGCTTCTAAATATAAATTTTATAAATTGTCTTGTATCGCTTATCTTACACTTCTGATCTTGTCCATTATGGAACGATTTTAAATACACAAGGCATCGCTGTTTGTTTCAATCACATTAAACACAATATAGATCATCTTCTAAAACTGTTTAAACTTTTTGACTCAATATAAATAATTACATGTACTAACGAACAAAAGTCTTAGCACAAGTCGAAGTATTGATTTATACTCAGTTAACTTGTGCACCTCATTTGCATATTTATTGAAATGAGAAAGAATGAGATTCAATCACATCGAGCGTGAGAAATAAGTATAATTGTTTATTAGCTTGGAACGGACAATTGTACGTCTTAATTGTATTTTTTGCTAAATGCGGTAGAGAGGCCAAATGTCTTAGTTCCTTTTGCTTTTTATATACACTGGGATATGGCGGTTGTGTGGCCTCGGATGTTAATAGGCAAATAAAAATATGTTTCAAATTGTAGTGACGTAAGAAAAGTTGAGCAATTGAAAACAATTCGTAATGCATAGGGTTTCCTAATCAGTTCTTCGACTTGAAATTTGATTGCTCCTTTTGGTCATAAGTCTTACTGTTTAACTTTTATCGCTAAAAGCCTGTGCTATGTGTCTGGTCTTGCAGCACAGCAATTGATCTATTACAAAGAGATAATTGTTTGAACACAGAAGTTATGATTCAAAATATGCAATATCATGGAACATGGAAAATGTGGACACATTACTAATAGTGTGTACAAGCCGTGGTAAAATGTGGACAGATTGGCGGAAAGTGTAGACATATTCAGATTTATTGACGGCGGATGTAAGCATACAGCATTTATGTCAAAAGGATGCAAATCAATGAGAACTTGTATTAATCAATTATAAAACATGAAATTGATCTAACCTAAATATACATTTAGCTGACGCCTGTAGGTATTATTTTTTTGTGAAATCTTTAAAGAATTTATCTATATTTGTATCATGCTATATCCAGTTATCTAAATTAATGTAAGATAATGACTGAGTCATCTTTGAAATTTGAACAGCTAAAAACCCTATTTTGTACAGTAATTCAAAAATTTATGTCGGTATATCCCTAAGTTCTTGCAACATTTATAACGTTTTGCGCAGATTTTGTATATTTTCGTCAGATCAAGTACGACTACCCAAGTCCAAAAGGTGTTTACTTTAAATTCCTGTGATTGACGTAAATTTTGAAGGAGTCATCACTTTAATGTTATAAAATGTACTGCCGATATTCATGCGAATTTGCTTTTGTATCAGGTTATGTAAATTCATTTGCAGTTATAATTGAGACATCAAAACATCGACTGGTCCGCTAGCGCGTTGCTATGGATATTAAATAACATGTAATTCTATACTTTGTGGTATCTGTCTATTGCAGTCATATAAGTGATTATAAAGGTATCAACATTATCACACTGCACATTAAAAGCTCACTTTTAATCTCAAGCTCGTACAAAAGTTACAGGACAGTTAAACGCTATTCCTGCTACGACAATCTCTAATATATATCGTAACATTATGGTAACACAATGCAAGGTCTGTCAGCCGCAGATTCTAGAATATTAGCCAGTCTGAAACTTTAGACGTTCGTAAGATATATTTTATAGACTTTTCTGCATTGTAAGGACAAATCAGATGTGTTACAGTTTTATGTTTTCCCTTAAATGTTAGTCTTAATTTACGTAGTGTTTTACATATTACAGTATATGAATCACTGCTATTTGTAACTATCAAGACGTATTTTAATGCTTGTTCATGTTTTGAAACTTATTCTACTTCTTGTACATGAACACATTGAATAGATAAAAAAGATAAAAAGAACGCAGTCTTTAAAACACTATCCAGCACTAATTAAATCTATAGCTATATACATAACGGATATGTACAGCAAGTATATAAACACAGTTAAAAACCGACAATGAGATCGAATAAAATACCACCAATTTATTATAACATTACATGTAAAACATGATTTATTTTCAGTCATTTTTAATTGCTTGAAAGCATATTTCTTCAGCATGCAACAAAACGCTTTGTTTAGATCATTGCTAACATTAAAAGCAAAAATAGTTAATAAATGAATTTCAAGGAAGAAGTAAAAAAAAGAATTATGATTGAACAAACTAAAATGTATCCAAGTACCTTTTTCTATCACAGTAAATTAGGTTTTAGAGTCAGCAATTCTCTGGCCTTGATTTGGCAGATAGAAGATGAAAACAATATGTTAATTGTCACCCCAGTTTTGATAAATGGATGCATAATGTATATGAAATCTTATAATGAAATGGACATTAAAACGAATTACAAAGATTTTTATTAGATGTAACATTTGGATAAACTTTCCAATGTTCTTGCCTTACCAATATACGTCATATGACGCATTAGGCATAACAGAGCTGGAAAAGGTCAGACGAAAGTCAGAATTCAACCATTTATCACAATTAGTAAAATGGTGTCTCGTAGTTGGATCGTGGTTTTGATAAATTATTTTATGCGGAGAAACATTATTTGTGTCGAATGCAATATATGTTTTGAAGAAGAATAATCTAATATAAAAACAGTTATTGAGTTTCATAACAAATCTCAGTGTTTTTATTATGTCTGATCCTTTGAGACCATACTTCCGTTTTACACTAGACATCATTGCTGTTTTATACCAAATGTCTACTAAGTTAACGGCGTTCTGCATATTTCCACCCCGAGAAACTAAATCTGCTAGTTTGATATTAATGTCTCAAATTTTTGAAGTGTTTGCCAGTTTGAAATGATTTCTACAATAATGATATTGGGACACACTTCTGGTCCTTTAGGATCATGGCGTCCATTCAACATATGTGTAATAGAATTCCTCTGAGCAAACTCAATCAAACCTAGTCTGCTATTTTAATTCTTTGTTCCATTCTTTGCATCTAAAGGATCTTTTACAGATGTTTTCATTCTAGAGAAAATATTAAACTCATTTTCTGTTACATTCATAGTATAATTTTTTAGATTTCCTTTGGTATTGCTTATCAAACTTATTTTATTACTAAGAAAATTATTTGAATTATACAGTAAACACAGAATATGTAATTCTCTTTGACGACTAATTATTATATTGCCTTTCAGATAGAGTGTACTTCTTGGGAATGAAGACAGCTTCAGAACCATTTCAAAATATTATTTTAATAAATAAAATCTTCTTTAGCATGATTCGGGTTTAAAACTTGTTCTTTCTTTGCGATGTGATTTTTATGCTTTTTATGGAGTTTGCGGAGACTGAATAACCCGATGCCTACATCAAACGAAAAAGCGTGAAGGTTGCCATGAAATATAAGCTTAAAAAATAAGCAAGAATGAAACATCATGCCGTTATACCATATAATTTCCGTTAGATGACCTTGAACCTATAGTGATGGTACTTGAAACACAATACTTCTTGCGAAACGCATATATATGCTTATCAAATCAAGAGATGTATCTGCTTTAGACTCCGGTAGCATGTTTTAGACGTTATATCTATTTCTGCGCCGCTTTAGAGCTTCCATAGAAGCTGCAAATATATTGCTCAATCAGCATTAATTTTGCTGTCTACCTTCTTCTTACGCAGCATCTGACTTGCCGTTCTTTTTTCGTTGTAGTGAATATGTACTACATATTGTAAATTAGTTATGTTAAACACGATGGATACCACTACGAAATGAAAACAAGAAAAATAATAGATGGGTTAAATTGTAAACATAAGATTTTGAGTGGTTTAAATTGATTTATTTTGTAAAACAAGGCCCCCTTTTACGTTCAAACTTTAGAAAATGATTGGTGTTTGTTTGTTTTCTAACGGTTATATCTTTTTATCCATTTTCTTATTTTGCCTGGTTGCGTTCTATGATTCAAAAGGACCTTTTTTTAAAATTTATATAACTAACAAAACAGCGGTCATTAATTGCAGTGTGGTTGCCGTAAAAAAGGTCGTTCCGTGCATTAATCAGCGTTGAATACTCCATTCCAATTTCTTTATAAATTACTTGCTAGGGTACGTGAAGAGGGATGAACAATTATTGATCATACCAAGTCAAACCAAGTCAGCTAAGTTTCGCTTGGTTGCGTTCTACTAATTATTCAAAAAGATATTAAAAACATAAAATGACGATCATTGTAGACATTTATCAATACTGTAAGTAAACAATGGTGGTAAGAAAACGAAAAAAAAAAAACACCCCTGCTTGCTGAATACTACCGACATTTCTTAATACCGTGGAAGGAAAATAAGTATAAAAACTTCTTGACAATGATAATATCTTGTATTCGTTTGCTTCATTAAAACTGACAAAGATGTTCCATTCAATAACACTTTTCCGGCAAATTAACCAACAGTTTGATAAAGGTACAAAGTGCTTTTGAATAGAAAATCCTATTTAGTTATACAGGGTATTTCAGCCCACGTGTAACACATATTAACCTTCGATTTCCCCGTTATATGTTGGATGCACTTCACTTTCATCCAATATTTCAATTCAGGAATAATATCTCTAATAACTGCCGTTATTGAAATAAGATTTTGAACCCAGACTTTTTTAGTCATCTTTTGACTGAATATGCCCTGTGTAAGGGTAACTTTTCTACAATTTACTAGATTGAATCACCTGATAAGTTCCGTTTTTAAAACAACATAGTCGAGGATCAAATGTCGTTTTCTAAGAAACAAAGCAACGTTACCAATTTAAAGTGCATGATACAATATACATGATGCCACACAGAAGAAAAATGAAACGTACTTATCTAATGCTCTCTTTAAAGATATCCAATTTGCATCTTTCACTAAAATATCTTGTTTTTATATATTTACTTCAAATATACAAAGTCCTCATCCAATGTAAATATGTTTACTAAATATATCAATTAAGCTTACATATAAAGCCCCATTCAAAAATGTCATGCAGCAACAGATGATTGTTGAAATATAGTCACTGTGGTAGTACACAATCATACTGTGTTTATCTTTACATTAAATTATATATTGTGTACTTTTGCATGGTACTGTTAATACATATAAAATTGGTAATTTTGATTTTACATAAATTATATGAAATAATTGTTGATGATTTTTATATGAAATTTGGATCTAATAAACCTTTAACATGCATCAAGGTTATTTCACCTAGTGATCTAGCACGTCTTGATTCATCGGATGTTTTTAGAAGTACTTTGCACTCGTACATGCTGCTATGTAATCAAAATAAATTGGTGACGTGTTACCACAATGGTTTAGTTTTGAAGAAAGGTTTAAGAAATGGAAAATATTCTACATAATTGTTTTACACTTATGTGATCTGGTTTTTAATCATTAAGAGGGCACTTTCACTTCATGAAAACAAATATCAAGTCTAGACTAGGAAATTGGACTTGACAATCACTACCGATAAGGACAAGACTTGGAATCTGGACTGGTTCGTTACTGAGGAAGACAAATGAGAGAAAATATCGCTAGGTAATGGAAAGTAATTTTTGAACCAGAGGACGCACATTCTGTTCACGTAGAAACATTGTTAAAAGATGTCACTACTTTCGTTAAAGGTTATAATGCCTTTGTTTAAAATGTAGCTGCCACATTTTTCGTCATGGACATAGAATACATTCACTTCTTGTTAAACCCTATTTTTAGCAATTAGTTTCTTTAACATTTGTCAAAGGTTTGAATATTGCTCAATATACTAGCATGTTTTATTGAATCTATTGTTTTAATTACCTCCCTTTATGACTCTAACTATAACAGTTTATGTGCGACTAAGTACGCACAGCATCTATTTGGAAAGCTGTTTCATCTGCTTTTAAGATAAGTTTTTAAGCATTATGGACCTTTAAGGGTTATAAAGGCTTAAGGGTTACGATGGCTTTGGTTATAATTTGGCTGTTACGTTTTATATCATATAAATATTTTGTTTATTTAAATCATAGCAGAAATAATGAAGAAATTCCCTTTATTTCTCTGTCAGTATAAGCCCATATGCATCATTTATATGTGTATTCTAATGATCGAATTATGCAACCTCTCTACTCAAACAGTTGCTTTATCTACTGTTAATATTACATTTAAGGCAGTATAAAAACAGCTGTAGAGCTCATTGGCACCAGACCAGAAGGAAAATGCCTCTGTACATGTTATACCCTACCCCTAGGAATTCCATAAGAACCATGGTCATGAACGGGAAAGTGCACTGACCCACTCAATCGTATATTTCTCACATAAAACGCGCAGTTCGCTGAATGGGCACCTAGCATATTAAACAAGCGGTAATTTATCTTCCATCGTGCAGCACTGACATTGTCTCAATATTTCATATTGAAGAGATACTCAGCATATTTCATGCTTTCGTCAACGTTACAGAAAAAAATCTTGCGTGAACTTCCCTAATGAACATCCGGTCTAGAGGTCACAGCAGTGTGCACATGTTTGGCGAAATGTAAACAAACAAAAACAGAATGCAAAATAATTACAGTTTTACAATAAAACTCGAAATGATGAATGAAAGTCATCTTAGTAATGATTTTGAATTTGAAGTCATACTAGTACATTGGTTTACATCTGTACTGTTTATTTAGTTCATATTGCACATTTATGCTGCATAATTATACAGATTTTAGCGTACACGTATATTTAAACGACGACTGACATACATTTTTCACATCAGCCAATCAGAATGGGTTTTTTTAGACCGGAACTTCGCTAGGGAATTTTTAACCATTTTTTTTTTTTTTTTTTTTTTTTGTAACGTTGAATAAAACTATAAACTACGCATTGTTTCTGTAAGATAAGAAATAATGAAGAAATGTGATCGGTACACAATGAAAAATAAATTACCACATGTTCAACATCTATAATACACATTTACCGAATGCGCGTTTTATGTATGAAATGCGCGATTGAAATGGGTAACTATATTTTCCCGTTTTCATGACCATGGTTCTTACAGAATACCTAGGGGTAAGGTATAACATGTACAGAGCAATTTTTGCACCAGTAATGTTTGATTGTATCATATAGCGAGCGAAAACCTTTTACCAAGGTCTCGGCGGAAAGCCGAGTCTTTAATGGCTCCATGTAGAATTTAATACAATACGAAAATGATCACCTTCTTTCAAGCACCTTAAAGGTATCCCTTTATGTTTTAAACGATCGCATTACATTACATTGAAAATGAACTTTTTCAATGGCTTATTCAGCCTCATGAAACGACAATTTCCATATATAGATTTCGACATTGGCTATGTTAGCTGATAAATGATTGCACGCTAGGAAAAAATATATCCCTTTCATCACCGTGTCCCTTGTGTATTCTAACATTCTGCTAAAAGTTTTGGCTTGTCAGTGGGACTTAGGTCTTATTGTTTTGCAATGTCAATCAGTTTATTTCCTTGAGCGTAAGTGCTTTTAGCTGATAAGGATGTTCTTTTGTTAGCGTGAAATATAAAAGTCCCCGCTTAGCTTATTCTATGTTCTTTCAAACGTCACCATTCCATTGAAATGGACATTTGCGCCTGTGATGGTGAGCAGCATCACTTCTACCTTTCATCATGAAACGACCATTTTCCGTATAAGTGTATTGTTTGCAAGTAACTTTTGACACTTAGATAACACTCTAGTAACGATGTCTCTCATGTATTCTAGAATTCGGTTAATACTGTTAGTCTGCTGTATCCTGTTTGTGTGTATTTTGCTGTATCTAGAATTGTATTCCGCAAGGCCAAATTGCATCATTTACACGAAGATTATAATGATCATCAATTTACCATTTTTGCTCATAAGGTTGGATTTTTTTCCTTTTATTTAGCGCCAAATCAAAAGTCCGTGCAGCTTGTTCCTGTTCTTTCCACCGAGGGAATTTAAACAGGAATGAACGTTTGCGTTGATGGGCATTATCAAATTAGTAATACAATGTGGTAATATTTCTGAATAAAAGAGATGGGTGAATTTAATAGGTATTTATTTTCTGCTGGTTATTCATAATGTACAATTATATGACAAAGAATTTCCACAAACGTAAAATATATGAATACTCGGATTGATTTCGACTTCTTTTTAGAGACTGGTTGGTTTAAAGTTTTACATAAAAAAGCGTGTGTATGGTGTATATATTTGACAAGGAAATCGTTTTGTAAATTTTATATACGAAACACACGTACTACGTATGTTTAGAAGCAGTACGTCTTTGCATGTAGTAAGTCTTGCTAATCTCTCTACTTACATTCAAAATGCAAAACAAACTTCGTTGAGCCGGCGTTCAGATACTATGCCGTTGTTTAGAGATAGTACCTAAGTTTTTCAAATCATAGGTTTGAAGTTAAAAAGCTTTGAAATGAAGACAAATGTCCATATATTACTCAAAAACAGAAATATAGACAATATTTTAACCAGAAGTGTGGAGTTATGAGCATTTAATATTTTCATGTTAACGAAAATTTTGTGATCAAGGAAATGTAACTCTTATTGAACCATCAAAGGGACATAATATAGTCAATATTTTCTAATTGGGTGCATTTGATTTAACATTCAACTTTGATCGGGATTGCTAAATAATGATCCATGATACTGTGTGCTAAAAATTTAGAACATCTGGAACAGTCTATTAACAGCAAAACTATGCTTCAGCAGAATCTAAATAGTTAAGCTCTAACTGGGACTCGGACCCAGGACCTCTCACACCTAAGGCAGACACTCTACCACTTCCCTATAACAGCAGTAGCTAATAGCTATGCAGTTTAATTGCTGGATTACATTGCGTGAAGTGGAACAATAATCGGTGAACTTCGGGTTATCGGCGTATTCGTTTTGTTACCTAACGGCAATTTTTGTATAAAGAAAAAATATAATCTAATGCTGCCAACGTCATAATCGGTCAAATCTGCCCAAATTTCTCTGACGTGTTGTTCAGAGTATGAACTTACTAATTGGTAGTACCAGTGAAATATTACTTACACTGTATCTTTTATATTTGCCCTTTTTGCAGATGTCGAACGGCAAAGACGGTGAGTTTTGTCCAAATATAAGTAATTATTTTACCAGTTTTGAGAGGATTTCAATTGATGGGAAATTACAGTTACAAACTAAATACCTTTCTGCAACACATGGAGTCATTAGCATTCACTGACAATCAGTATTATGACTAAGATCGACTGTCATTCATTCATTTCAGAGTCCGTTGTTTACATTTTTATCGTAACCGGTGCACTTGTAAAAATCACTTTAGTTTGAAAAATCAAAGTATGCAAAGAGCTATGGTACGGTCTCTACGTTGTTGTTAACACCTACTTTATTCACTCGGCCCCTGATTTGGCATCAAGCTAATTAAATTATGGCGCCCTAAAGGTATTGTTACGTGTATATGGTCTGTTAGATTCTACTATGTGTAATGTAAACGCGAGACAATTCTTGTCTTTAAAAGTGATAAATACAGGCAAAATGGGAATTCGTAAACAGGGTTACTGTATATAATTGCTGACATATAAAACACAGATTTGTACTTTTTACTTTACATAGCATATTTAAATAGAGAGAATAGAATAGATTGCTTAAACTCATGTCGTGTCACAGTTTTGCTCCTTTCAGGAAGAAAATAGTGTTTTTCATTATTTTACGACACGCGCACTGTTACTACTCTGAAAAGGAATAGGTGAATATGTAATGTAACAAATCTCTCTCGTATATATTTATCTAAAAGTAATTGCTGTTGTTTTTTTTTCAAAATGAATACACGCAATCTTGTTATGCAAGCATTAGAACATAACAACAGAATGTAATACAGACGTATAGTTCAATGAGTAATTCAGAAAACATGAAAATGGAAACTAAAACATACCTGCATTAATTTTTCCTTCTTTATTGTATAACCTTTTAATATTGTTACATATCAATATAATTTATACAGACGTTGTGACTATATATCGACAGAGAATCGTTTATAATATTCAAGCGTAAAAATAAAAAGCTAACATATAAATTTCAATGTAAAATGTAGTTAGTAAGTGTCTGTCTTCAACTGATGACACGGTTGTTGCTTTAAATGATTATAGCGAAAACCCCTGCTTTTTACTTCATTGAAGGCCTACGTAGAATGTCCTTGTAACATATATCACTGTAAAGCTGGTCATAAAGCCCATATATTCCAACTGAAAGATAAAATTATACTCTCGAACCATGAATAGTAACAATGCGATATAAAATGATATATTCAGCACAAGACTTATTTTCGCTTTTTCGCATGTTCTGAGGAGAGGGTCATTTTCCAATAGTATTTCAATTATTAAGTGTGCCCTTGGGCAATTTTCTAACCGTATTCCTGGATTCTTGACCAGTATTTACCTGTTTTACGCAATTAACCGATGACCGCCTTATATGAATCAGAGATGGAGGACGAACCATCTCAGATACCATGTCGTTTATCACATCATGCTGGATAACGCTCGCACTCACTTGGGAGCTCATGTCCCCAGCGATCCGTTCGATATGTGCTCTTCCTAGTGGGCGAAGAGGAGATCGGGCTACGCATGTTTCTATTAAGAACATAAGTATATTTTATTTTGAAATGAATTACTACTGACTGAAGCATCAAAATTGCAATAAAGCAACAAGAATCTGTTAAGATAAGCAAGGTTTTAAGGTATACATAAAGTAAACACTCACTTACCCCACTCAGTATCGGCAATAACTGGACATATAGTGGCTTGTTTATGTACTTTTCTTTCGTAAAACAACACTGAACCCTAGGATAGATATTGATACATGAAAAAAAGTCTTTTATCAGAGTTTATTTCTTTCAAGAACAAGAGCTGTCGGAGGACAGCAACGCTCGACTATTCAACAGCCTTGTCGACTGAATGAATACGAAAGTCGAAAAAGGGGCATAATTTAAAAAAAGCAAAATAGGGTTATGGAACCTGCATAGTGCTTATCAGCTCATGACAGTGGACAAGTGTGTGAAGTTTCAATCCATTCCCATTAGTGGGTACTGAGATACCAGCTTACATATAAGAATTTAACCCAAAACTCCTAAGTTTAAAAAGGGGCATAATTTTGTAAAATGCAAAGTTGAGTTATTGACCCTTTGCACTGCATGTCATATCATGACAGTGAACAAGTGTGTGAAGTTTCAATCCTTTCCCATTAGTGTAACCAAAAAATTCTAAGTCGAAAAAGGGGCATAATTTTGTAAAAAAGCAAAATAGAGTTATGGAACCTGTGCAATGTAAGTCAGTTTATCACAGTGAATAAGTGTGTGAAGTTTCAATCCATTCCCACAAGTGGTTGCTGAGATACCAGCTTACATACAAAAACTTAACCAAATCGGGACGCGGACGCCGAAGGCAGACGCCGACGCGGACGCCGACGCGGACGCCAACGCATGGGCGAGTCCAATAGCTCTACTATTCTATGAATAGTCGAGCTAAAAATGGAAGCATATTCTGTATTCACAGCTAATACTAAATAATCTAAAACCACAAATAAGTTTAAGAAATGGATCTAATCAGTTCATCTACTCTATCGTTTTTTTTTTAAATCATGTAACGTAACTTTATTTCTAATTACATATTCTATAAAATGGTACTTAATGGCAAAAATACATCTCCTGTTTTCAGCTTCTAATGGTGCCTGTCGTTGAGAAATAAATAAATGATTGTTAAAATCCTGTGTGCCATACTAATGCAAAATTTCTAAATGCAAAACAATTCTGCCAAAATCATAATTGTAAAGAGCTTAAAGTTAATGTAAATGTCAATTTTTTCTTGCAAAAGGCCCAACAAAAAATGTCATTAACTGTTTTCTACAATGCAACTGATTATAGGAATTAAGAGGCAAAACACGTTTCAGACGTTGATGGCATTACTGAATAGCCGTAATCCTTCGTAACATTAGATTTGTTTCTTTTAAAGACCCACCACAACATAGTGATCTACATCTCCCCATCCCCTCCACTTCCAAACCCTGTCACTTTTAGAAAACGTGGAAAAATAACTTAAACTATAAGAACAAAGTGTCGTCTAAACTTAACTAAGAAAATATACTTAAACTACTGCGCAAACTACCTTAATTCAGTAAACTGTTTTGACATTTAGCATATTGTTTGGTCTATTATATGCCAAGACATTCATGTTAATCAAAAATTTAAAAGTAAAATTACTACTACTATGACAATGGAATAACAAAAGAAATACAAAAGAAAACATAAGGATGGGGCCTACGTGGCCGAGTGGCTAAGGTCGATGACTTCAAATCACTTGCCCCTCATCGATGTGGGTTCGAGCCTCACTCGGGGCGTTGAATTCTTCTTGTGAGGAAGCCATCCAGCTGGCTTACGGAAGGTCGGTGGTTCTACCCAGGTGCCCGCTCGTGATGAAATAATGCACGGAGGGGCACCTGGGGTCTTCCTCCATCATTAAAGCTGAAAAGTCGCCACATGGCCTATCATGTGTCGGTGCGACATTAAATCCAACAATTCAAAAAGAAAACATAAGGTCTGTGTTAGGTCTTTAAACCTCGTTTCTTTACAGTATCGTGCAAATGTTCGCTTGACCGAACAAGCTATTGCTTCATGAAAGGCTTGTTTATATATTTTCAACAATCTAAAAGTTATTTAATTAGTTTAAGACATCTGATACTGATTCTTCAATCTTCAAGCGAATCATTTGGCATTTAACATTGGTCGAAGTGAACAAGGCCGTACAGAGTTAAAGGCCCGGATTTGGATCCCGATCACTCGCCGTGCTTCAGCGGTTCTGTTGTAAGGCATTTTATTGCCTCATTTTACCAAGCTATAAATGAGTACCAGTAAATTGAAATTGCTGAAGGTAAGGTATGATTGGTTTTAGCTGTTTTATATTAAGATATCTCAAAAGCTCAATGGAGTTTACGTTAATTATTTCACATAGCACTAGGTATAATTATGTCATAAAGCATTTAGTATTTTTCATTTTATACATTATGTAGTTTGCACCTAGCATTAAGCAGTTCGTATTTAACATTTGTCAATTTGCCTTTCATACTTTGGTGTAATATAATCGTTATGAAAGGTTAAAAATATACACTCATTACATTGCTTTCCTGCCAATAGTCAAATTTATTAGCCCAAGTTCGAAGAACACAGACAAATCCTTCGATATATGTTTTATCACATTATATCAAAATAAATTTCATATTTGTTTCTTACATTTTGACTTTAGCCTAGCAAAATTTAGTACTGAACGATAGACCAGTCAACAGAAGAAATAAATATCCGGCATTTTATATGAGGAGTCATGTAAAAATATATAATAACATATATTAACCTTTTCTGGTTTAACTTTGATGTTAACAAATGGAAACACAACATCGCCACCACCGTACTTTGGTTCCGTTAGCTACAAAACATAAAGAATAAAGGTATTATACACGTATATTTTACAGAAATGTTTTACGATTTAAACTTTAAATGTATAAAATCCTCATCAAATTTAATTTCATTTGGTAAAATATAAAAGTTGATTCAATATGTAGTGCTGCTTTCAAAATTAAACGTCAGGTGGTAGATGTCGCCTGTGAATAATCTGACATGTTGAATTGCAGTACAGACTCATAGTGTGACTATATATACATTTAGTAACTGTGTTAAATTTTTACCCTTATGACAGTTCCACGTGTAAATATCTCCGAAGGTAATATCTGGTTATTCTTTCGCATCTTATATCTTATATTATACCAATTAAATCAACTTTTCAAAATTCACTTGTGTAAATTAGGCAAAACATAAACATTAGCAATGAACTTGTATCGTGAAAAAACGCAAGAGTTAGGCAGAGGAAAGACTGCGCAATTTAAAGAGCAGAATATTATTCCGCGAAAGAACGAGTGCATATTTCTCGATGCAATTCTGATAATCTTTTTATAACACGTGCATCTATACTTATAATATATATATTTTTGAAAATGATATAAATTTGTTCTTGAGCTTCATTATAAATGAAAACATCGTTGTTAAGGAGTTTTAAAACGCGACGACATACATGAAATTGGCGTCAGACACCCGAAATGAAAACTTAAACGTCAATACGGAAAATGACGTTTCAGGTTCCAAAGAAACTTCATAGACTTCATAAATGTGTATGTAACAACTAGCAATATGTCTTTTGCCATGTCAGTTTAAGGTGAAATTAATTTCAATTTGAAAAACAAATAAATTCCCGACGTCCTCTTTACAACCCGAAACTCAATAAATGTTAGTACTTACAAATACTAAAAACGTTCCAAGTCTCGTTCGTTCAGAATCACCCTGAGAATCAAAGATAAAGGGAAACAGAATAATTGATACAACAATATTCACTATAAGGTTCCAAATATCATTTATACACCATATTTTAAAATCAAAATGACACCATACACGATGCAATATGCAATTTGCAATATGTAACAAATTATTAAACAAAAACATTTACATTTATTATTTTGTATGATAATAATATAACGATAGTAAAAACACATTTCCCTTAATGATGCTATGCACTAACCCATGGCTATTTTCACTGCCGTGAACCTATTCTATTGGTGTGCTTTCTTCCCATGTACTAACCAAGGGTGTATTTTCTATGTCATGGGCATTCGATGGGATAACCAATATCTTGTATTTACCAAGGGTATATTTTTCCTGCTGTGCACCTCTCAAATTTCAAGACCCATGTACTTACCTAAGGTATTGTTCTTCATACCATTGACCAGTCAATGGTGTCATTAACATACAATGTATTTACCAGTTGTGTTCTATTCCATGTACGGTCCAAAGCCCGGCTGATAAACTAGAGGTTGTGCGTGAAGCAAGCACGCAAAACAAACAACCGCTACAGAAACCAACGTTTAAAAAAAAAGTATTCCCAAGACATGGACAGATGGAAAGCTGTAACGAAGGCCCTATGCCCCACAACGGGCGAAGAGGATCAAGTAAGTAAGTAATGTCAATTTACTTACCAAGGCTAAAAATTTCGTACAATTTACATACCAATGGTACAATCCATGCAATTTACTTTCCAAGGATACCATTCCCATGTAATTTACTTACCAAGGGTATAATTTCCATGCAATTTATTTAACAAGGATACCATTTCCATACAATTTACTTTCCAAGAATACTATTTCCATGCTATTTACTTATCAATGTTACAACTTCCATGCTGTTTACATACCAAGGGTACTCTTTCTATGTAATGTACATACCAATGGTTTATTTTCCATGCCATGCAGGCCAATATTTCGTACCATTAGTCTTGATTCTATGGGATTTCTTTCAGTTATATCAATTTCATACAATGTTGATTGTAGATTGGGTATCCACTGCCAATTTGTGTTGTCTTCCACGTGCAGTCTGTATTTAATAATATATATGCTACCATATCTTCAACGTGCAGTCTGCATTTACGAATATATATGCTATCATATCTTCAACATATTATGTATTGTAAGCTTTAATTTATTTGGCAACTTTGAATCAAATTTATCACAAAGCGCGGGGATTAACCGCCTTCATTGAAATGTAGTGTTTACGTGTCAAAGGTGCAAACACAACCCAGCGTCCCGGTATCGTTTTATCACTTTAAACGTTACGTACGTTACACAATTACGTGAAACAATATCGAAATACATAATTTAAGTCACAAAATTTAGCCATGAAGTCGGGCGTAAAAATGTGCAAACTTTCTTCGTCATACAGCTTAGAAATTACTATTGTAATATTATTCTAATAGATCGATGTTGCATTATCGATGTTGCATTAGCTGAGGAACCTTAACCATTAGTATGATAGACACGATTCGTTCTGCCTTTTCGACTATTGTAGATCATTATCAGCGTACACATTCGTGCAGTCTGATAATGATCTTCACTGTTCGCCATTCAGTCACTATCTTTTCGTTATCACCCCTTTTAACAGTTAATGGAACTTTCCAAACGATGGACAAGTTCATTATAGAAATTTTAGCAATGTTAGGGTAAAAATAAAACATCTGATACCCATCAATTCCTCCCGGGTGTGTGTAACGGTTCTTGTACATAATAGCCTTCATCTGAAAAACAGATTTGTGTGTTAGCCCTCGATTGGAAAACAAAATATTACCATCTATTTTTTAACATTCAGATGAAAACGTTAAAAAGATGTTGAAACATTTTTTTATATTCAACATACTAAGAAAATATATGTGAAAAGTGTGAGAAAGCATAAAATCATATGTGTGGCAGTGTTAACATTATTTAGCTAAAAACAGATATTTAAGTAAACTGATGTTTAATCTATTGAAAACTTGGCCGAAATGTCAAAGTAAAAGTGTCCACTTTTGAAGCAGTAAAATGAAGAAAAAACTATTAGTATGCCAACGTCGTTTGCTTGCTTAAAGATGTTATAACCAACCCTATATCGTAACTGCAATTAATTAATTGTGTAATCATTTTTTTTTCTGTTCTGATAAACATACCTGCTCATATCCCAAGTATGCCACCGCCTTTTGTTGACTTTTGGTTGTTATATTTTTGTACAACACAATTAATGGTTTTCTGTTTAGCACCTCTGTTTCAATGCTCGGTCTGTCGAAATACCCCATTTGTCTTGTGCTTGTGTACGTAGAGAACTGATAAGGTTTCGGCTTTCTCGGCTGTTTAGAAAGACAAAAGACAATTATAATAGTGCAATTACATTTTTGGAAACCGTACAAGTAATATTCAGCTTCATTTGTATTTCTATAATGCATTGTATATTTGAGCCGTGCCATGAGAAAACCAACATAGTGGGTTTGCGACCAGCGTGGATCCAGACCAGCCTGCGCATCCGCGCAGTCTGGTCAGGATCCATGCTGTTCGCTTTCAAAGCCTATTGGAATTAGAGAAACTGTTAGCGAACAGCATGGATCCTGACCAGACTGCGTGGATGCGCAGGCTGGTCTGGATCCATGCTGGTCGCAAAGCCACTATGTTGGTTTTCTCATGGCACGGCTCATTTTTCTTGCAAGCATTCGTATTTCTTATTCTCTTTACTAGCATAGATGCTTCGTGGATAAATCTCTGTTACTGAATTAACCTCTGCTACATGTATATAACAAAAATAAGCCTTTCCCGTTTCCGGTAAAGGTTTTGACGTAAAAACACCTTACTGACTTTTATGTTTTAATATTTTTTTATTTTATTTTATTTTCTATTTATAGAAATAAAGTAAACTCAAATAGGTTTAAGTTCTATGATTTTGTAAATGGAAATGATGCATATTCAAGATTTACTAGTATCACCTTTAAGTTTTAAATAAGAGTAAAAAAATATAGTAAAGTGTTTATTTATTATTGTGTCCCCACTGTTGAAAGGGCCAGTCATGTCGGCTCACGAGACACCTACATACATTGAACAGCATTACTTCCCGATTCCCATTATCAATGCCAGGCGCCAGGCAGGCAAGCAATTTGTAAGCATTATTCAACAAGTTGTTGCGGCTCACTAATCGGTCTTTCTTCGTAACAAGACCCACTTCTGACAGGGCTTGAACCTTTGACAGCCCGACTGCGGGGCATGTGCCTTATCAGTTAGGCCACCACAGCTTTTGTTTATAAAATCATGTTAGATTCAAACTAAGGATTCGTACTCTGGACAAATATGAATCAAAACATCATATCAATCCAATACTACATACATGAAAAGTATAATCTAGAAAAATGATAATATTGCAACATTACTGGATCATTCCTTAGTGAAGGTAACTTACTCTTGCGTCTGTTTTACAATACTTTTGTAGCAATTTATCTTTCTTGCTCTTGAGTTCCTGCTGATTGACGTCAGCGTCAGCCATACCGCTATCAATCTTCTGTATGATATATTTACTGTTTCTCACTGCGACCATATTGTTGGGATCTAAAATAGTGTGAATGTGTTTACGTTATTCTGTGTTGACATCACATTATTGGGGCCTAACATAGGTCAGAAAGTGTTCCTACCACATTATTGAGATTTTACTTTAGCGTTTAAATAAGTTTTGCAGTTATCAGGATCTAACTTAAGTTTTTTGAAGTCCTATAATTGGGCAATATTCCCGCTGCGGGTAGATTTTTAAAAAGATACGGACATAAACAATGTTATTAAATATCATTTAACTTTAAGCAAAATTTACTATTTTCATGTCATTTTGTAACCTTTAATGTAGATAGTAATAAAAGCTGTTAGCAGATCCTTCGGACGCATGGAACACAACTATGTAAAAATTACAGTATAGTAGGTTTGTTCGATGCAGGTGAACAATGACCCGTGCTCCTTATTAGTAGCAAAGGCTTTAAAGAAACTGTATAAACGGTAAACATTAAATAAACTATGTGCTACCAAAGGACCAGAAAATATAACAACACTGAATCAAAGTACCGGGTGACATTTTACAGCTTTAAGGGGATCCTCTGGAAGCATTGAACACCTAATTCTTATAACTTGCAATAAAAAATTGATTAATGACTGTGTTTATAAACCTAGTTGGGATTTGCATAATTTCAAATACCTCTTTCAGACTATATGGGAATATCATAGGATTTCCAATTTGATATCTTAAATAAAGATAATTCCAGAGTTGTCCTACCTGTCTTAAGTAATTCGTCTAATGTCGCTAAGGCATCTGTTGGTCTTTGTAACTGAAAAATAGTAGTTATTTTCATTTAACATGTTTTATGGTTCAATAAAATGACATTATTTCTTTAAAAGCAAAGACCTGATTTTAAGAGCAGAAAATTGCGATGATTTTA
Source organism: Mercenaria mercenaria (assembly GCF_021730395.1). Classification (NCBI taxonomy): domain Eukaryota; kingdom Metazoa; phylum Mollusca; class Bivalvia; order Venerida; family Veneridae; genus Mercenaria; species Mercenaria mercenaria. Next base: position 49,039,066 of record NC_069378.1, read on the forward strand.
AAGACTTGTCCTTTATCACCAAAGGGTTTAATAGCCCGCTTTGTAATTGAATTAGAATCTTGTGATGAATCAGGTCATTGAGTAATCATGCAGCAGGTGGTTCTGTCTATTGTCAGCCCGTCACTGACTCGAAGCTCAGGTTTGACTAGAACCTAAATTATCGACCACACATGAAGCAATTTTTTTTCTTTAAGATTTGAATTATTGAGACATGTGTTATTATTTGCACTATTTTACTACGTGCTGCATGAATAAACCAACAAGATATAGTCACATGCCTAAGACTGTGGACGACGATACTATTTATAGTTCATTTAGCCTTACATTAGAAAGTAATATCCATATCAGTAATCATTTATTTATTTTAGGCGTCATCCAGTGACAAAGTAGAAAGAGCTGGGAAATCCGAAAACGAACCGGACATGACGTCACACACAATATTATAAATAGCTAGGATTTACCTTTAGATAAGCAGACGACAGAAGATTCATGGCATTACTCAATTTAAACTTTGCACTACTTTGTTGGTCGTACAGTGAGATGACTTCTTTTAGCCAAACAACGGAGAGATAGTATTGCTCCGTTTCGTAGGCGACACGTGCAAATTCAAATGCGTCGTCCAATGACAAACTAGATAGAGCTGGGAATTCCGAGAACGAACCGGACATGACGTCACCCACAGAAACATTATATATAGCTTGTAATCGGAGTACCCCTGTAATGACATGCTTCAAGTTGCTTCCAGACGGTATATTGTCCGCGATGTTCTCAACCTTTGATCGCATCACTAATTAATATAAAACAAATATAAAAACATATATCATCATCAAAGTAAACATGCTATTTATACTTCATAGCAAAGATAAATGTTAATTTAACAAAAAAAATATACGCTTTTTATAACAAAGATTTAACATTAGGCTATAGTAACCCGGCGAAATTTAATTAAGCTCTTGTTCCATCTTGAATTGTGATTTCACAGTTTGATTTTCAGATCCCTTTATGGGTTCCAGAGTTATGGCCCCTGAAAGGGCCGAACTTAGCTATTTTGTCCTTGTCTGTACAATAGCAGCTTTATTTATGATTTGATTTTTACCAAACTGGCACACAACTTGTATCACCATAAGATCGTGGTTCCTTTCTTTCTTGAACTGGCCAGATCCCTTTATGGGTTCCAGAGTTATGGCCCCTGAAAGGTCCAAAATTAGGTATTTTGACCTTGTCTGCACAATAGCGGCTTCATTTATGATTTGAATTTAACCAAACTTGCACAAAACTTGTGTCACCATTAGATCTCGCTTCCTTTCTTGAACCGGCCAGATCCCTTAATGGGTTCCAGAGTTATGGCCCCTGAAAGGGCAAAAATTGGCTATTTTGACCTTGTCTGAACAATAGCAGCTTCATTTATGATTTGATTTTTACCAAACTTGCACACAACTTGTATCACCACAAGATCTTGCTTCCTTTCTTGAACTGGCCAGATTCCATCATGGGTTCCAGAGTTATGGCCCCTTAAAGGTCCAAAATTGGCTATTTTGGCTTTTGCAGCCATATAGAGACTTCATTTATGGTTTTATTTGATACAAACTTCCAAAATATCTTCAAGAACAATAAATCTTGGATTCCATGACAAATCAGATCCAATCGTAGGTTCCAGAGTTATTTTACTTCTGATTACCTCCCCTGATTGAAATCAAAATGGATTTATATCAGTAAGTACTTATAGGACTTATTTGAAATTTCATTACTGTTATTAGTTGAACTGAGACAATCAGGGTAGATAACTATGGACTGATTTTATGTCAAATTACCTCCCTTTATTTCAAATTAAAATGGGTATATCTCCGTAACTAATGAAGATACTGATCTGAAATTTCATTTATGTCAACAGATTTATTTTGCAGATCCTTCTTTTGTTCACTTACAATATTTTTTTTAATTACTTCCCTTTTTCGTTACTATAAATAGCTTATTTTTAGTAACTTTTTTATTATTGGCCGTAGGGAAAAACCGAGGCCACTTTTCTGTGGTTCAACATGGAAGGAACCTCCAATTTTTAGGTGTATTTTGACATATCTATACCATGTAAGAATTTTTTTTCTTTTTGGTTAAATATCTTACTTTGTTGTTCCTGTCCTTTGGACTTAAATATTTTTTCTGAGGGCCTTATTGTCCTCAAGTGCAATGATAACAGGTGAGCGATATAGTGCCATCATGGCCCTCTTGTTGATTAAAATTATTACGGCTATGATAAAAGTCACCGTACGGTATACATACCTGTATGGCGTATCTGATGTAAATTCCATCAAAAAGTTCAACGATATTTTTAAATGATTGCTTTTAACATAGGTCATAACTAGTTAGGATTTCTGCAAAGTGCAAGCTGTCTGAAAGATAGAGAATGGAAGACGAAGAAAGAATCTTGTAAAAGTAAGAGGCAACCAGGACTGAACTTCATGTTATGTAACTTCAATATAAAACTACTAATATGTTTGCGAGCGTAGCGAGCAAAAAATATCTTTTAAAATGCTCTGAGGTATGAATTGTAGATTTACCAAAACATATGCTTGAATGCATTGAGTAAAAAGACGTGTAATATCCCTATAAAGTCTCTCCAGTAGATTTAAGTTATTGTCATAATCGTAAAAAATGCAGAAATATTAGTAATAGAGAGAGATGAGTCTGCAATTATTCTAGTGGTTCTACACTTCGTGATCGTTTAACGATAACATGATTGTATATGAAAGTCATCATCAAACCTTTCATAACATTGAATGAATTTTGGACCTGAATATGAAAACAGAAAGGGCAGTTTGAAATTCAAGGAAATGGCCGATAATGGCGACAGCTTCTTTGATGTATTGACGACACCATTTGCACACTGCTGCTATTAGAAATTCCCTTTTAAATTGATTAATTTCTAAATAACAAGAATGTATAGCCGACAAGGAAAGCTATTTTTAAAAAACGCAACCTCCCAAAACCGCAACTCACATTACTTGGATGTGCACATGACTAACACACAGACATTCAAACGCACACGTACACACAGACACAGGCAAAAACAAGAGTACAAAAGGAACAAATAAAGAAACACAGTGAGGCACCGCCTTTGAACGGTCATAGGCAAAAAAGTCGCAGAGGCGCTTAAACCGGTTAACCACAGCCTTAAAGTTTTTCAGTACTGTCAAGTAAAACATGATAATTCCGCATGATAACATTCTTATTTTGAAAACGTTTTCACTTCCAATATGAAATAAGAAGAATTATCAGACAGCATCAGCATTTGAACGACGAACTTTTTCTTTAAATCCCCTTCGGTGGAATCAATTTAAAAAGCTTCTAGGTCAAAGCCATTCGAAGTCAGATGTAACACAGGTTCTGCTATGAATAACAAGTTCTTGTAACAGCTATGAACATTTATCTAGTGAATGGGTAATATATAAAATGTTTTACTTATCATAAATTAAGGTTTTAATAAGCAAAACCAATAGTTAGCAAGGATCAAAACATAAACCATTAAAGCATATAAAGTACAATACTTTCATCAACACCAAGTGCACTTGCTAATGGTTTGAATACATCTGATACTTTCAAATTAATTCTATTGCAAAAACAAGTTCGATCCCATTTCTGAAGTACATATACTTTAAGGTTTGACGACAGTACAGTCAAACCTGACTACCACTTGGGAGAGCCAAAATGTGGTCTTTATTGGGAGGTGGTATTTATTGACAGGTTAAAGTACACTGTAAATGTTAAAATGGGAAACAAAACACGTGGTCTTTAGAGTCAGGTGGTCTCTGTTCAGAGGTGGTCTTTAACATAGGTTTGACTGTATTACGTAATGACACACACAAAAATAAACACTAGATTATTTTATTTTGTCTGTATGGTTCAAACATGCAGAGACTACAAACTCTTGTTGAAATTCTAAATTATTATTTACACTTTTCACGCTTGATATTTTGATATTCTATTTTGAGCGAAAAAAAAATGTAATATGTTATAGAATATGACACAGTTAAAGTATGTTTGGCATGAAACAACTATTATAGCAAAACTGTCATATTGTTTGATAAGGAGGTGCAAGATTATCAATTTGTTATTCGAACAGAGTTATTAACTAGTTATAATGTCTAAATTTAGTTCAACGTCTCCATGCAAGTCGGACACATACCTACTGCCTCCTGTTTTTTAAATGCATTTCTTTTCCGAAATGTCGAAAAGTATTTACATTGTATTCTGCAGTATACCGGTATGCAGTGGCTTGCCAATTTGTCGATAAAATAATTGGTAATAGGTTGATATTTTCTTTTAGATTCAAGGAACAAGAGTGACGACAGCGAAAACGTTGCACTAGCTGTAAATAAAACTGAAGATGTCCATTCAGTTGCCTGTGAAGAACCGAATGGAACTCATCAACGTAATAATTTAATAAAATTGTTTTAGTAGCTTTTAATAATAATGACATTTGAGCGGCAACGATAATCTATAATATACTGCGTGAAGTAAATACTGTTTTCATTGAAACGCAAAATGTTACCGAAATGCAAAAGGTTTAAGCAGTAATGGTCTAAAATATACTATGTTTTGATTAAATGCATTTGTTTCAGTTCCTTCGTTACCAACAAAATGCCTAGAAGTATATGACGTGTATGAAAATACCGCTTCTCTGAAGTGGCAAAAACCCGTTGACGATATGGATATCACAATGTCGAAGTATATTGTGACTTATGGAGAGACGTCAAACCCACAGAAAAGAACAGTTATAGAAGTAAACTCAACCTTGTCATGTACATTGGATGATCTTAAAGCGGGTTCTGAGTATGTAGCTGAGGTGAAGTTAGTTAGCAATAGAGGCGAGTCATTACCTGTTACGAGCGATTCATTTACGACTATGGAGACTGGTGTGTATCATGTTTATAACTTTTAAATGATGTACAAGTAACCAAAAATGTATGCATATGTTCAACTTTTTCAGCTATAAAAACATTCATCACGGGATCATTTAAGACCAGATGTTGCTTTCTACCTTATGTCAAACAAGATATTATACTCATTTTAGTACACCTATTGTAAGAAAAATGCGGAATTCTCTCTCTTTGGAACTTTTTTCGATTACGAATGAAATTTTACAAGATTATTTCAATACTGACTTGACTGACCTAAAGCAACTTAAGGCTTGTAGTAACAATCTATTCCAAATTTTGAAGATTTCTACCAAACTTTAGGGGGTTAAAATACCTACTCACACTAGCTACTTGTGTTAAGATTTATAGTTTTATATATTTTCATGAGAAGTTATAATATTTTGCGATCAATGTATGATACGACATGTCATGTGCAAGACTCGGACCCCTAGCTCCAAGGTCAAGGTCACACTTAGAGGTCAACGATTAACAGGGTCTGTTTTTTGACCGGTGCATAATTTTGCCATTTATCAAGGGATTTTGAAATTACTTGGCATAAATGTTTCCCATAATCAGATGACGTGTCATGCGCAAGACCCAGACCCTTAGCTATAAGGTCAAGGTCACACTTAGAGATTAAAGGTACTAGTAAACATGGTCTGTTTCTGGTCTGGTCAATTACTCTGTCATTCATCAAAGGATTTCAAAATAACTTGGCACAAATGTTTTCTTTAATGAGTTGATGTGTCATGCGCAAGACCCATACCCCTAGCTGCAAGGTCAAGGTCACATTTGGTCTGTAACTTTTTATGCATTGGTGTATATTCAAATAACTTGGCATAAATATTCACCATTACAAGAGACTGTGTCATGTGCAAAGGTCAAGGTCACAGGCACCTAAAGTTATCTTGCTTTGTTTTTTGTTACCTCCCTTTTATATGGTAAAGTACAATACATGTGTTTTATATCAGTTTTCCGAAAAAAATGAAATTATGTTTTATGTAAGGTGATCGATATTGATAGATATAAAAAGCTATTAACAATTGTAGACGAGTGGAAGGCAAACCCAGGCACACGTTATAAGTTAATGGTATATATAGGTAAATGCGGCATTACTGGTTCACATTAGGTTGATATGTAGTGCAGCACTGCATCAACAGTAAAATTAACTTTTTCTGGTCAATGGCGCCAGATCAGAAAGAAAATGCCTTTGTACATGTTATACCCTACCCCTAGGTATTCTATAAGAACCATGGTCATGAACGGGAAAATATACTAACCCATTTCAATCGCGAATTTCATACCTAAAACACGCAGTTCAGTAAATGTGTACTACTGATATTAAACAAGCGGTAATTTATCTTCCACCGTGTACCAGTCACATTGTCTCAATATTCCATATTGCAGATATGCTCCATATATGTTATGCTTTAGTCAACGTTACAGGAAAAAAAACTTGCATGAACTCCCCTAATAAACATCCGGTCTAGAGGTCACGGCAGTGTGCACATGTTAAGCGAACTGTAAACAAACAAAAGCAGAATGCAATATATTCACAGTTTTACGATAAGACTGGAAATGATGAATGAAATTCATCTTGTATATGATTTTGAATTTGAAATCATACATTGGTATACATCTATTCTGTTTATTTAATTCATTTTGCACATTTATGCTGCATATAAACATTTTAGCATACACGTGTAGTAAAATGACGACTGACATACATTTTCACATCAACCAGTCAGAGTGTGTCTGTAATCTAGACTGGAACTTCCCCAGGGAAGTTCAAGCAAGTTTTGTGTGTACTTGAAAAATCTTTAAACTACACGTTGTTTTTTCTAAGATAAGAGGTATTGAAGAAATGTGACCGGTACACAACGGAAGATAAATTACCACTTGTTTAACATCAATAGTACACATTTACTGAACTGTGTGTTTTAGGTATGAAAGACGCGATAGAAATGGGTTAGTATATTTTCCCGTTCATGGTTCTTATAGAATGCCTAGGGGTAGGGTATAACATGTACAGAGGCATTTTCTTTCTGATCTATCGCGAGTGTTTCTGGTGTGTAATTTAAAACAAGTTATTTTAGTACCATAAAAATGCCATGCATTTCATTTGTTTATTAATTATCTCTTTTTAATATGATGAAATGTTTCAATATATTTTTATTTATTTTTCCTTATCGTTTGAAAATAAAATCACATTAAATCTATAAAATACAGATCTATATTAACATTTAAAAGCATTAACCAATAATAGATTTCCAGACATTTTCAAACTTCTAACCCTTTATAAAGAAACGTTACCCGCATGTTGGCAATTAAGAAAACAAAATAAATGAATAATGCTGTGTGGCGGCCGTAAAAAGTCGCCCCGACTTCATCTCAGTGCTGTTATATTTTCTGGTCCTTCGGGATCATTTATTTCAACTCATTTAGATTTGAAGATTGAATACTGCTTAAGTCGGTGCTAGGGGGCGTGGGCAGTGTTGCATTTTCCATTACTGCCCATGAACAGACTCAATCAAACCGAGTCTGCAATTTTCACTGTTTGCTTTGTTCTCGATGCTTCCGAGGGATCTAATTTCCAGATTTTATTTACTTCACAACAGCGGGTATTAAGTGCTGTGTGGCGGCCGTAAAAAGTCGCCCCGACTTCATCTCAGTGTTGTTATATTTTCTGGTCCTTCGGGATCATTGATTTCAACTCATTTAGATTTGAAGATTGAATACTGCTTCAGCCGGTGCTAAGGGGCGTGGGCAGTGTTGCGTTTTCCATTACTGCCCATGAACAGACTAAATCAAACCGAGTCTGCAATTTTCACTGTTTGCTTTGTTCTCGATGCTTCCGAGGGATCTAATTTCCAGATTTTATTTACTTCACAACAGCGGGTGTTAAGTGCTGTGTGGCGGCCGTAAAAAGTCGCCCCGACTTCATCTCAGTGTTGTTATATTTTCTGGTCCTTCGGGATCATTTATTTCAACTCATTTAGATCGGAAGATTGAATACTGCTTAATCCGGTGCTAGGGGGCATGGGCAGTGTTGCATTTTCTATCACTGCCCATGAACAGACTCAATCAAACCGAGTCTGCAATTTTCACTGTTTGCTTTGTTCTCGATGCTTCCGAGGGATCTAATTTCCAGATTTTATTTACTTCACAACAGCGGGTGTTAAGTGCTGTGTGGCGGCTGTAAAAAGTCGCCCCGACTTCATCTCAGTGTTGTTATATTTTCTGGTCCTTCGGGATCATTGATTTCAACTCATTTAGATTTGAAGATTGAATACTGCTTCAGCCGGTGCTAGGAGGCGTGGGCAGTGTTGCATTTTCCATTACTGCCCATGAACAGACTCAATCAAACCGAGTCGGCAATTTTCACTATTTGCTTTGTTCTCTATGCTTCCGAGGGATCTAGTTTCCAGATTTTATTTACTTCACAACAGCGGGTGTTAAGTGCTGTGTAGCGGCCGTAAAAAGTCGCCCCGACTTCATCTCAGTGTTGTTATATTTTCTGGTCCTTCGGGATCATTGATTTCAACTCATTTAGATTTGAAGATTGAATACTGCTTCAGCCGGTGCTAGGGGGCGTGGGCAGTGTTGTATTTTCCATTACTGCCCATGAACAGACTCAATCAAACCGAGTCTGCAATGTTCACTGTTTGCTTTGTTCTCGATGCTTCCGAGGGATCTAATTTCCAGATTTTATTTACTTCACAACAGCGGGTGTTAAGTGCTGTGTGGCGGCCGTAAAAAGTCGCCCCGACTTCATCTCAGTGTTACGTAAAACTGACGTTGAGTTTCACCCAAAATTTCGCGTAAAAACGCCTATATCTTAAAAACTGTGAGATAGTTTTTTGAATAAATTTCAACAGAAGTACAAAATTTCAATTGCTATCGATTCCTTAAAAGAAAAATGGGGGTCACCGATTTAGATTTCGCTCTATTTACCGTTGCGCTTCCCCTATCCCCAATAAAAATAACGACGTTTTCATACTTATTTCGTAAATTTCCATTAATTCAAATTCAGTTTCTTCTTCTGTTGGTGGATATAATGAAATAATATCAGTTTCTGCTGTTGGATATAATGAAATGATATCACAATAATGATAAAATGAAGACGTTTTTTGTTTTCTAGAAAATATTCTATACATGACAAACAGACATGCTTTATTACAGACAATTTTGCCTAAGTGCCTGTGCACTCTATATAGTATTTCGAAGAGTGCGCAGTTAATGATTCCATCTTTACATAGAAACAGTTTACAGAAATTTAGATTACGCTTACAGTACTCTAATGAGGAGTGAAAGGGATTTTTCCCATAAGTTTATTTAGGGTGTTAAGAATCACATGTACCTCCAAGACGTTCACACTGCAAAGTTTCGCTCGTGGTACTTTCGATTAATGTTGAGTAATTTAACAAAATACTTGTTTTATTTATATATCCCGGTAAACAAATGTTACAAACAACACCGAGGATAGTTTCCGCCTGATATCAGAAGACGCAGGTTCGTACATGTGCTATATATCCCGACAAAAAGTATAAACGTCTACTGGAAATTAAGCAGTAAATTGAATAAAATGCTCATAAAACGTGAGCACGGCTTTATATATTACCCTATTTTATAATTTAATTTTATACTACAGTCATGTTTTACAAAGTCTCCATTTTATTTTCTGGCCACATTTGCTTAATTAAACTATCTACCGTGCGCATGCTTTCAATGCCTTTAAAATGAGACATTTAAAATTGTGGTATTTGTATGTTTTGAACCTACGTCTCCTGATATCAGACGCAAACTTTCATCGGTGTAGTCAATCTAGATGACGATCTTAACATTTGAGCCAACCCATGAGAAAACCAACCAAGTGCGTTTGCGACCAGCATGGACCCAGACCAGCCTGCGCATCCACGCATTCTAGTCATGGTTCATGCTGTTCGCTAACAGTTTCTCTCATTGCAATAGGCTTTGAAAGCGAACAGCATGGATCCTGACCAGACTGCGCGGATGCGCATGCTGGTCGCAAAGCCACTATGTTGGTTTTCTCATGGCGCGGCTCATATATGTTTTGACGTTTAAGTGACAGATATTGAACAGTCACTGTAGTAGCATGAATGACAAAGCAACTAAAACATAAAAAAGAATGTGTAAGAACAAAGAATCAGTCTTTATATTTCCAAACTGCACTTTTAGCCCCGATAATCTATTGTTTTAATAGAACCTATGTAAAAACTGCACTCATTTATCGAAATAACTGCATTTTTATTAAGACCGCACCGTCTTCTGCGTTTTCTTATAAACCATTTCATCTTATTTATCTCACACGAACCGGCCAACTGAACTTCCGGCGGGGAAGTTCGAACTTTTACATGTTTCCTCTCCAGATAACGGTTTGTGCACACAAGTCATGTGCAGTATTATTTTCTAGAACGGTTCCTTTTGTCCCTATCATGCATTCGACAGAATACCAAAGTAAAATAAAAAATACACTGACATGGAAATATCCAGTACTGGCATGAAGCATACCTGTGTGAACATAAATTTAAAACGAAGTCTTAAATGAACACCAAAATATCTGGTAATAGAATCTCTTTAAGATTGACTACAAACATTTTGCTTAGAACTTTAACATTTGATGTGCTTCACTTTTCTGCTAAGGGTTTAGCGTTTTGACAAATATTTTTAATTCTATAAAATTTAAACAAAGTTTGCTTAAGAACTGAAGCTGCAACTACAAATAAAAATCAGCTTATTCTAGGTGAATACAACTTTCTGCTAAAATGCACTTAACCGATACGTATATCCTGTTTCCATAAAAAGGACTCTTTGTGTTTCTGTGTCATGTATAGGAGAGCGATTTCCTGAAATCATTCATTTATTTCAATAATTTCATTTAATCATATCTTCTTTTTATCATTACTGGAATTAAATAGCATTATATCCACCAACAGAAACAGAAACGGAATTAAAATTTATGAAAATTTACGAAATAAGTATAAAAACGTTGTTATTTTTTACTGTGGGTAGGGGTAGCGCCACGGTAAATAGAGCTGAATTTAAAACGGTGACCCCCATTTTTCTTTTACGGAATCGATAGCGATTGAAATTTTGCACGCTTGCTCAAATTGTTTCAAAAAACTATCTGGCAGTTTCTGAAATATAGGCGTCTTCACGCAAAATTTTGGGTGAAGCTCGACGTCAGTTTTACGTGTTTTGCGTTCATAAATCGTTTGCCTCAGATGTGGCGTCGAAATAAACATGACAAATTATACATCATTGGAGAGATACTTTTAATATAAACTTGAAAATAAAGAATTTTTGCCGTATTTTAGCTGTATATAAAAACGATAATCGAAAAACTAGTTAAGTACGTCGTTTTGCGCTCTGCTGAAAAAATGACGTTAGTGGTCATGTTTGAAGATTTACAGCAGCAAAATGGAGAATAACAGAAAAATGAAAAAAATACCAGTCAATCGGAAATATCGTTAATTTTGATTCGGCAAAATTTCATAACGGTCCGTTGACTTTCGTTAGGTGGCGCATATTACCTTAAGCCGGTGCTAGGGGGCATGGACAGTGTTGCATTTTCCATTACTGCCCATGAACAGACTCAATCAAACCGAGTCTGCAATTTTCACTGTTTGCTTTGTTCTCGATGCTTCCGAGGGATCTAATTTCCAGATTTTATTTACTTCACAACAGCGGGTGTTTAGTGCTGTGTGGCGGCTGTAAAAGGTCGCCGCGTCTTCATCTCAGTGTTGATATATTTTCTGGTCCTTCGGGATCATTGATTTCAACTCATTTAGATTTGAAGATTGAATAGTGCTTAAGCCGGTGCTAAAGGGGCGTGGGCAGTGTTGCATTTTCCATTACTGCCCACGAACAGACTCAATCAAACCGAGTCTGCAACTTCCACTGTGTGCTTTGTTCTCGATGCTTCCGAGGGATCTAATTTTCAGATTTTATTTACTTCACAACAGCGGGTGTTAAGTGCTGTGTGGCGGCCGTAAAAAGTCGCCCCGACTTCATCTCAGTGTTGTTATATTTTCTGGTCCTTCGGGATCATTTATTTCAACTCATTTAGATCGGAAGATTGAATACTGCTACAGCCGGTGCTAGGGGGCGTGGGCAGTGTTGTATTTTCCATTACTGCCCATGAACAGACTCAATCAAACAGAGTCTGCAATTTTTACTGTTTGCTTTGTTCTCGATGCTTCCGAGGGATCTAATTTCCAGATTTTATTCATACAGTCTTCATGAATTATATGACATATAGTTATGACTTACTGGTCCGAGAGCTCACGGACTTTTATTGCAACAATTGAGGCCAAAAGAAGTTTATACATTTTTGGAGACAATATTTCATATCCTACATGAAAACCTATTTCTTAAGTGTCAAAGCCGTGCCTGTCTATATTTTGTTCACTTATGTTTGTGATAGGGGAGGTAAAAAACTCAATTGTAAAAATATTAGGGGGTAGGGTAAAGTTTACGTCTACCATTTTTTTACTGATTAATTACAGTAACTATCTGATTGTCAGTAAACGTACATATGTCCAGCAATGACATCAATAAGAAATTCATCAAAAAGGACTGAAGGGCAAACTTGATATTCAATGTCAAAGGTCAGATTCATGTAAAAATCACAAAAATTGGCATATTTGAAAAATATTTTTATTCCTAAAAAATAGTTTGTTATCATAAGTCACTCATCTTTTTTTATGTAATGTGTATATATCGGCCAAAATCAAAAATGCAAATTTTATTGCAAAAGGTCAAGGTCAGCCCTGATAATTGAAGGTCAAAGTTCGTTTTAATGCAAAAATGTGAAAATTATTACCTTTACTTTTTCTAATCTGTTTAATATGTTTTCACATTATTAGTCACTGAAGTTATTCGTTTTAATGTTTATATGTCAGGCAAAGTCAGCAGTGCAGATGAAACCCCAAAACTGCCAAGATTAAAGCTTATATCAAAGGTCAAAGGTCAAATTTGTGTGAAAAATCGCATGAATAGCTTCCTCATTGAAATATAACAGATATATTTTAATCATTATAAATAATTGCTCGTGGTTTATTTCAATGTATATATGTCTCACAATGTCAGTAATAAAGATATCGTCTAAAATCAGACAAGTTCAAAGTTAATATTAAGGGTCAAAAGTCATTTTCAAGTAAAAGAATGAAAAAATAGCTCTTTAACTTTTCTCTTTATTAACAATATCTTGTCGATATTAGGCAATGATATCAGTTCATTTTAATGTATAAATGTTAGGCAATTTAAAATTTCAAAGTATTCAAGTTCAACCATAATATGAAAGGTCAAAGGTCAAAAAGTGAGTAAAATGATGCAATAATATCATCTGTTTGTAATAATTTTTATTGTTTAAAAGTATTTGTTTTGTCATTTCAGTAACTGATCGTTGTTCATTTTACTTTATATATGTCAAACGATGTCATGGAAGAGACAACAAGTCAAGGTCAAACCTGGTATTAAGGTCAGGGGTCATTTTTGAGTAAAAGATCAAAATGAAGCATACTTACTCATTACTTTGTTCAAAAATAGCTTGTTGTTATAATTCACTGTTAGAAATTTATTGTAATGTATACATGTCAAGCAAGGTCAGCAATGTAGGTTTTATTCTAATAAGTCAAAGCCAGCACTTTTTATCAAAAGTCAAAGGTCGAATTATGTGAAAATTCGCAAAAACAGCATTTTTGCAATGATTTTTCTTTATTGTTTTAGGGTATTTTTGTCAATACTAGTAACTACAGTATATTCTTTATTGTTTTAGAGTATTTTTGTCAATACTAGTAACTGACCATTATTCATTTTAAAGTATATATAACAGGTGATATCATTCTTCCTTAATTATATACTTAATGTTGGACCTATTCATTTGCTACCCAACTTGTTAAAGCCTTTTTTCACATGGCGAGTTTCCTGAAGACCCTCCCCTTCGACCTTTAATGTCAGGTTTGACCTTGACAAATTTTTCATAATCAAGGAAGAATGATATCATTTGTTATATATACTTTAAAATGGATAATCATCAGTTACTAGTGTTGACAAAATACCTAAAACAATGAAGAAAAGGCATTGCAAAGGTGTTGTTTTTGCGAATTTCCACATAAATTTGACCTTTGACCTTTGTTAAAATGGTTGGCTTTGACTTTTTAGGAGAAAATCTACATTGCTGACCTTGCTTGACATGTATACATTAAAATAAATTGCTAAAAGTGGATTATAACAACAAGCTATTTTTGAACAAAGTAATGTGTAAGTATGCTACATTTTGATCTTTTACACAAAAATGACCCCTGATCTTTAATACCAGGTTTGACCTTGATATATTTTCTCTTCCATGACATCGTCTGACATATATACAGTAAAATGAACAACGATCAGTTACTGAAATGACAAAACAAATACTTTTAAACAATAAGAATACAAATAGGTAATATTATTGCAATATTTTACTCACTTTTTGACTTTTGACCTTTCATATTATGATTGACCTTGAATGTTTTGAAATTATATGTGCATACCAGACATTGCCTAACATTTATACATTAAAATGAACTGATATTATTGCCTAATATCGGCAAGATATTTTTTGTAAAGAGAAAAGTTAAAGAGCTACTTTTCATTCTTTTACTTGAAAATGACCTTTGACCCTTAATACTGCATTTGAACTTGTCTGATTTTAGACGATATCTTTATTTCTGACATTGTGAGACATACATACATTAAAATAAATCACGAGCAGTTACTTATAATGATTAATACATATCTGTTATTTTTCAAACAGGAAGCTATTCATGCGATTTTTCACACAAATTTGACCTTTGACCCTTGATATTAGCTTTACTCTTGGAATTTTTTGGGTTACATCTGCACTGCTGACTTTGCCTGACATACAAACATTAAAACGAATTAACTTCAATGACTAATAATGTGAAAACATATTAAACAGATTAGAAAAAGTTAAGGTAATAATTTTCACATTTTTGCATAAAAATGAACTTTGACCTTCAATTATCAGGGCTGACCTTGATTTTTTGCAATAAAATTTGCATTTCTGATTTTGGCTGATATACACACATTACGTATATAAAGATGAGTGACTTATGATAACAAACTATTTTTTAAGAATAAAAATAAATTTAAAACATGCCAATTTTTGTGATTTTTACATGAATTTGACCTTTGACCTTGAATATCCAGTTTGCCCTTCAGTTCTTTTTGATGAATTTCTTATTGCTGTCATTGTTGGACATATATACATTTACTGACAATCAGATAGTTACTGTAATTCATCAGTGAAAAAACTGGTAGACGTAAACTTTACCCTACCCCCTAATATTTTTACAAGTGAGTTTTACCTCCCCTATCACAAACATAAGTGAACAAAATATAGATAGACACGGCTTTGACACTTGAGAAATGGGTTTTCATGCAGGATATGAAATATTGTCTCCAAAAATGTATAAACTTTTTTTTGCCTCAATTGTTGCAATAAAAGTCCGTGAGCTCTCGGACCATACGTACATTGTTAGTATGTTGCCCTATTACTTAGAATATGTTGTATTGGCATGCAATATGTTTTGTGAAAAATGTCCCTAGGCGGGGGACATTGGTAACTCTGTTACAAATTCTTGTTTTATTTTATGAGTGGTGAAATCCTCTGTAAAATATGTAAATCAATATCTAGTTATTTCTGTTGTAACTATGACCATTAGAAGAACTAAACCTCCTCCATATGTAAATGTTTGTTCGAATTTAAGGCAGTCATTTGGAAAATGGTGGCCATCCTTATTTGAATAGTCTGTGTCACCAAATAATTTAACTAATTTATATTTGGGTGATCTAATTACTGTGTACAGCAATGGCTACCGAAAATTAGCATAAAGCTAGCTTAGAAGTGAATAAAAGCCTACAAAATATGAAGAATGTGATGGCTTTAACTTATTTGTATAATAATTCCGGAATATTTTCAGTTTGTCACTTTGAAATGGCTGTCATCTTGAATAAAGACGCAAACCTTTGGGTTTGCTTTCCTTTTGCTGTCCCTATGGGTAACTTTCTTATATCAGAGTTTGCAATTCTTTCAACATTTCTACCCCACTAGCAAATAATAGGTCTATCAGTATGCAAATCGACCAGAAATGAAACAGGAACCATAGTTTGAGCCAACTGACATTAGGCTGCCAAAGTATTTGATTTTTTAGTTAATTATTCATTTATTTTGTTTTCTTAACTGCCAACCTGAGGGTAATGTTTCTTTATAAAGGGGTAGAAGTTCTTACGATCTTTCGCATAAATATACACTGTATGTATTAAGGTAGTGGGTGGGGTACACCAACTCAAACATTTAACATTTTATTCGGTATATAAGACAAAGTAGCATTTTGTGAAAACCAAAGTAAATTATGAATTATTTTAGGCAATAAAGAATAAGATCTATATTAAGAAATGTCTCATAAATTTCTTTTTTACCATCTAAATCAACGTTATCCCAGTCTAAAGTGCATTCATTAGATACCAACGTTTTTAAAATCGTCATTAAAATTTGCTGACATGCTGCTCAGACCGATATCCACCCTTAAAGGTTTCCTGATTGATAGTATAGCATCATGAAAAAGCTCAACCTTTGCATAATGTCTGGGTTACGACTTTCATTTTTTTTCTGCCTTGACCCACAGACCAATTCTTTCTGCGCGCTTCTGCTCTCAAATTTAGAATTGTAGATTTACTTTAGTTGGCCGAATATCAAACTTTTAACCTTCAGCCTTTTATTGAACACCGTTTTACAGTATTCATGGTATTTATACCATGGTTTATTTTTATGTTCACCATTTCCAGAGGTTTACGGAATGGACTTGTCTGCAATATCGGATAAGATAACAGAAAACCGATCAACAGGATCATAACAAATTTTGAAATTCTCCAAAGGCAAATCATTTTACATAACAATTGAAATTGCTTTTAATCAGCTTCATTAAACTTAAAATATGAAGAGTGATCTGAAGGCAGACGAGAAGTCTGGAAGTTGGTCACTGCCATGCGAGTCAGCTAGTACTTTACATTCAAAATCAAAATGTTCGGTTGACAAATAGACAAATCGAGTGAAGAATAGTTGTCTGTTGCAGAATGAAGATATGTTTTTGATTGTCCTTTGATAAACAGAGAGCATTTCGTCCAATTTATTTATTTATATTGTTGGGTTTAACGTTGCCACGACACAATTATGTCATGTAATTATTTCATCGCGGCCAGGCACCTGGGTATAACCACCAACCTTCCGTAAGCCAGCTGGATGGCTTCCTCACATGCAGAATTCAACGTTCCGAGTGAGGCTCGAACAACCCAAACCGACGAGCGGCCACTGATTCAAAGTCAGCGACCTTAACCATTCGGCCACAGAGGCCCCTTCTTCCAATACATGTTTCAATATTTTGATCACTTGTCTTGCTGCTAGAAGAGCCCCAAAACTCATGATGACCATTTAAATCTCCCATGAGAAAATATGACTGTTGAAGTTGTTTTATAAGATGGTCAATACCTTCATGATAAAGTTTAAATTTAGGAGTAATATGTATGGAGCAAAACATAATTTGTCAATGCAATGTAACGTTTAATGCACCCAACTGAATATTAGTATTTCAAAACAATTTGTCTGTGTGGACATGCATTATAAGTAATAATAATTGCCCAACCAGAAGTTATTTCATAATAAAGTCATACATCTAGTAATTGTTTAGAATATGTTGTTGGTTTCCTTGAAAAATGTTTCATTAGGTCACATAAGTGAAAGGTTATATTTTAATAAGATCAGGGAATTTCATTATAATTAGCCTTAAGTCCGCGACAATGCCATTGGATAATGTTACTTGATATTTAATAATAATTGCTCAAAATGGTAAACAAACATTGGATTTATATAATAGATAAGTACTGCATTGACTCTGGAGGATGGACACTTTTTATCTTCATCTCCTTTGTACAATTTAAACTGGGAAGATAAGATAACCCCCTCCCCCTTTCCCTACTCGTCAAACGGTTCAAATCAAGCGGGAGCCGGTTATGGGCTTGCATGGGATCATAAGATCCCTTTCTGAACCAATCAGTTCTCAAAATAATTTTTTTCTGGTGTTTGACTTATCCCTCATAATCTAGTTTACTGCTTGGTTTAGCTGCGGAATTCTGAACAGATTTAGTTGAAATGTTCGGCTTATCTTTTTGTATGTCTTCGGCAAGGTAATAATCACTTTGTGTAAACGCATAGGTATACCGTGTTTTTTTGCCAATGCCCTGTGTAAATTTGACATGGAGAACCTCTTTTTCGATGTTCAACCTCAGTCAGTGCGGAGACTTGGCTGAATGAGGACGCATCAATGCGCAAAACACAGTGGACGGCTGCAAGTTTAATGAAAATGAGACTGGCCAGTTTGGCTGCACTTTGGAGATATGTATAAATTGACAGTTTTTCTCATTGTGCCGCAACATGAAGTAAATATATATATATATATATATATAGTAGAGAGAATTAATTAATACGAACTAAATCACCACCACAATATAGCAGACCAATTACGGCAAAGCGCCTAGCAGTACAAACGAACACGAACATGCCACAGCAAGTCCACTAACCCAATAAGATTAGTTTCGATACTGCTTTATATACGAGCCCGAATTATACTACACATTCGTACTGGTTCAACATTTGCATATATATACTCAAATCTCTGTTTTCATGTCTCACAAATCAGTAGTGACTTTTTAGTCTTTATAACTGATTGGGACCAGAGAAGCTATATTTTCTCTCTCTGAAAGTTAACTGGATCTCGAGGATACATTGAATATATATAGATAATTTGCGTTAAGGGATATAATTATATTCAGAACAGTTGACTTTCCCATACGTGAGATCCGCTAGGATACAAGTTCGCATTATAAATTATTATATAGTAGAGAGAATTAATTAATACGAACTAAATCACCACCACAATATACCAGACCAATTACGGCAAAGCGCCTAGCAGTACAAACGAACACGAACATGCCACAGCAAGTCCACTAACCCGTTATATATATACGTAGCATTGAATAGGATTAGGTATATAAATAGTGACTTTTGTACGCAGACAGTTAACGTTTGCAAACGAAGGAGAAAACAGAAGCAATATGTGACAATGATAGTGCTTGTGTTGCTTTCTTTCAACGTCGTTCGATTTTGATGCGTCTGGTTGCAATGACATGTTGTTCCTTGCACATTTTCCAACTCAGATACACAAGCAAAATCATGACAAAGAATACCTCTCTTGAGGAATTCAGAGTACGGTGTGCAAAACATTTACACTGATGATTGAAAATTGATGTCATGCCAAGTGGATTTTGTGCATGAGCTGGCTTTTCGACCTCCACAAACAGATCGCCACACACTTCTCGACTGGTTTTGGAACACCAGCTGCACTTTCTCAATTACAAAAGAAGAGATGCTTGTCATTGCAATTGTGAATGACCGGTGGGAAGAATTCTCATATTCCGTGCAGTCAGAGTTTGTTTCGGTATGCGGTCGTTTAGTTTGGTTATCCATATCAATTAGATATCAAGCTCATGCGCCATGGATACTGTAGTGATATACTCGGAAAGGTATCTTGTCTATATCACCAGCTGTTTGCAATATTGCAATAAAGGGATTCAAGGGATTGCTACATTACCCATCCATCTGGCACTAAGCCACCGCCTTTTAGGAAAAAAGCAATTGAAATACATATTACGATAAAATGTTAAACAATTTGCTTGAACGAAATGCGAAGTCTGCTGAACGCAGTAAATATTACTGTACAATAAAATAACATTTGATTTTGTGCAACGTTAATTTGCCAAAAACATACTATAGATAAGTGTGCGTGCATTGAGGAAATAAAAACACATAGATGCGATATGAAGGAAAAGAAGATGTAAGCGTCATTTAAACGAGCTTTACTAGGGCTGAGCATAATTAGCCGATTGATTGTATCCCCCCACCACCCAAAGAAGTTCAAATGGTCTGTCCCTTACCGGCTATGAGTAAAAATTGGAGATTTCCGCGAATTACACGTACAGGCATTATAAAAATGCAAATATTCTATTATTTCTAAATCCATATGATAAATATACTAAAGCATTCAAAATATTTTGAAATTACTGAGCATATCAATGTTATTAATGTTTGAAAGCATTGCGAAGGTTAGAATGAGCCCTTTCAATACTGTTAATATTGAGCAACTCCTTTCAGTAAGTGCGAAAAAACAAAAATGGAAAGAAATACATCTAAACCTAACATATCAAAACATTAACAAGGTCTTTCTAACAATAGCGCGTATGCAATGACGAAGGTATACAATTTACTGTTCAAATATTCGTTATTTTTGAATGAACCTGTACAATATATCTTATTACCGAATTATTTAAAAGCATTGACACAACATGATAATGGTTCCCTGGGGTAACTTATAATCATGTAAAGGTAAAGTTATAAAAAGATCTACGATATCTTTTATAGCTCACTTGAGCACACAGCTTTCGGTAAAAAGCTATATTGTGACTGCTCAGTATCCGTCGTTCGTCTGTCATCAAACGACATCTGCTCTGAAACCATTCTGTGGAAGTAAATGAAACTTAGCATGAATGTTCCTTAGGTGATCCATTATCACACTGATTGAAACGATTACATTTGGTAGAACAAATGGATGGCAACAGCTAAAGATAGAACAATTTTCAAACGACAACTGAATTACTAATTTCGCAATAACTTCACACAAATGTTCTTTGAGTGACATTCTCCACAGAGTATTCAAATTATTTCGATTACAAAAACAAACCTGATGTCATGGATCGTTGTCCTTCACAATGTATATAGTAGAAACTTTAAAAATAAATTATTTTCTCAAACTGCTTGCCAGAACTCGAAAACACAAATTTGATTTTTAATTTACCTTCCACTTGATTTTGTAATAATTTCACACAAATGAGCCCTTGGTGTCTTTCTAGAAGGATTGTTCAAAAAAAATTATTCGTCAAAACCATGGCCTCAAGGGATCTCGGTTACATTGCCCTACATGTATATACTTTAAACTTTAAACTCTTCTTGTCAAAAAGTGCTCGTCAGATTTTGAAATAATTTAAAAGCGCATTCGGCTGTCGTCTATCAAGAAATTAAGATTATACAATTTCAACAAAACATATGGCCACCACAGAGCGTGGTCACTTTTCCCTATAAGCATTTTGTTGTAATCTAAAAGGCCTTGTTGCCTATTTTTGTAATATTTCATAAATTGATCAACCAGTGACTTACTATTAATACTGTTTTATCAACGTATGGACGCCATGGATTGAGGTTACGTTTTCCTGCATGTGTATATTTAAAATGTTTAATATATTATTGTCAGAAACTGTTGGCACAATTTCAAAAACAAAGGTCACTGTAATATTCTTGTGGTGACCATCTATCGATATTATTTAGGGTTTTTGCACCATTCGCCGCAAAAATACGACTGCCAGATTCTCTATATCCATAAAGCTGGAATTTTAAATAAAAAAAAACTCTTGTCAGATATTGTGTGCTTTGATCGATGAAGATTATATGTTTCTTAAAAATAATCCAAAAAAAAATACTTAATAATACCCAAAAAATACTTAAACTTAAAACACTTTATCCAAATAGCTTAAATTCCACAGTTTTATTTGATATGAAATGACCTATTATTTATTTGTATTGATCAATATAATGCCGAGTATATCCGATATAGGCATTGTAACTGAAAATACAAACTTCAAGTAGGAGCTATCTATATTATATGTATGTGAAGTTAACTGCATCAGAATACAAGGACTGAAAAAATTATCAAAATATCATTTCCTGGAAAAGAGTTATTTGAGCTGAAAAAAAATGATCCCGGATGAAATATTTGGAAAAAATGGAGACAACTCCGCAAAGACTTTATGATAGGCTTAGGTGACAATTGACCTAATACCTCATCCAAACATCCAAACTACCCACTTTTTACCTCTTACCATGAAAAAAGCATGCATATTTGCCACATGGATTAGCAACCTGAATACAAAACTATGCAAAGATCAAATAATTGATTGCCCTGGGGAAAGTAGGACATTTTTTGTGGTGAAATTTGTCAACAAACAGACCTTTTTTTTTAAAAAAGTCAAAACCCACAGAATTTCACAAGGTGAAATATGTTGAAAAGGCTACTACTGGAAAGAGAACAATTTCGGCTACCCATACATATGCGTCAAAGTATGGGAAAAATATCTAGAAATATGAGAAAATCGAAGAAATCAATTTCAAGACTGTTAGATGCATAACTGTGTAATTATACATGGCATTTATCATAGGTTACATTTCCTTTGCACTGATATAACATGGACAGGATTAGGATTAAGAAACGGTGTTCACTCAACAATTTCACTATATAATGAGATTATTTCCCTTGCGTAAAGAAGGCTTAGGGTAAATCTGTATTAATTCATTAAAAATCACTCTTTTATTGAATTTTCGGCCACCTTGCCTTTATCAAAACATGAAAAGTCATTGATACAGCTATGTAACATCCATACTATAATACTCGTTTTGTCTCAATGACGTGACGTCATTTCCTGTAAACACGACGTCAAACGACGTAACGTCACTTCCCGTATTATTTCACATGTGTCTGTCACTCAATTTATGTGTTATATTTAACATTGCAACCATGTGGAAATTTCGTTGCAAGCTTCTTCATCCATTTCTCCTCTATTATCTGTCTGTAAAGGCGGCCTTCATGGTATAACTTTTGCAGTACTACCACCTGCAAGTCCCTTTCAGTATGACCTATAAAATGACGATTAATAGGCTTGTCAACCTGCTGTCTGATATCACGCAAATGTTCACTTATTCTTTCTTTCAGACTCCTCTCAGTTTCCCCAACATATATTGTTTTATTGCATGGTTTGCATAGCAATCCATACACTAAATTGGTATCACTACAACTGGTATGTGTTACTGTCTGGTATGTGTGTCTCTTTGTGGTGTCAGCTACCTCCCCTTTAAATATCAGTAGGCAAATGTGGCAGGAACATATATCAGGAGAAGATCTAAAAGCTCTATTAGTTTTGCTATGTACCAATACATCACGAACGTTTTTATCTCTTCTGAAGGCTAACAATGGTGGTTCCTGGAAGACAGTTCTCATACGTTCTGAATTATAGAGTACCTTTTGATGTTTTCGCAGGATGTTTCGTATATCTGGTAACATTTTGGAATAGGTCAGCACTAATGGGACCCTCTTTTCTTCTGGTTCAGTCTTCTTTTTTGTTTTTAATAATTCCTGCCTGTCTAATTTATCGACCTGTTGTTCAATTTCTCTACCACTATATCCTCTTTTTCTTAGCTGTTGTTTCAGTTCTCCTCTGTGTTTGATATAGTCAGGTTCTTTTTCACAAATTCTTTTAATTCTTATACCTAGGCCATAGGCCAATGCCTTCTTGGTATGTGCCGAATGACATGAAGTTTTCTGTATATACAGCTGTTTGTCTGATGGTTTTCTGTACAATTCAGTATAGATATTACCATTCTCTAACCTAACCAGCGTGTCTAAAAATTCCAATTTTTGATGACTCCATCTCAGTTCAACTTTTATGTTCTGGTGAATATTATTTGCAAATTAACTAAATTGCTTCAGCTTTTCAATGCCACCTGTCCATAGTCCAAATCCATCATCAATAAATCTTTTGTAGAACCATGGCTGCACCTCAAAATTCATCAGTTGTTCATCCCACTTCCGCATGTAGCTGCATGCAAAATTCTTTCCTAGTCGCGAACCTATTGCTACTCCGTCAGTTTGTACATAGTGTTTTTGGCCTAAATTAAAATTGTTGTTGTCCAGTACAGTTTCTATCATTCGTAGGACATATCTAGTTGGGATTATTGGCTTAGATCTCTTTGTCAACCCCTCTTCACATGCCTGCAGGCCCTCAACTCTTGGTACTGATGGATATAGTTTGCAAACATCAAAACAAAAGAGAATGGTGTCACTTGGAATGGGCTGTTTAATCTGTGAAATCTTGTCTATAAAATCTGTTGTGTCCCGTAAGTAACTTGGTGACTGCGTGACATATTCATTCAATTCATATTCAGCTACCTCTGCTAATTTTTCAGTTGGTGTGTTTATTCCATTGACGATGGTTCTTAATGGTGCACCAGGTTTGTGTAGTTTTGGGTTGCCATTTAATTTTCCTGCCCTTGTATTATAATATCCTTGTTTTTTCTCCTATCTCTGTTCTTTTATATAAATAACTATAGGGAATTATATATAAACACTATCCAACTTTAACTCTGTATTTTTGTTAAATTCTTTTATGTTCGGCCATAGAAACGTATTTTGAATTCATTTAACATTGTAAATAATGTAGACCTCTGCATCGCCGTCATGTATACTTTTTACCACCATTTTTACGCGACGGGGTTTTAACGACGTCACGTCCGTTGTTTTTATCGTTATTCTTCCCTGATGAAGGCTTAACGCCGAAACGTTGGAAGATAATACTAATCTATGAACAAACACCACACGTGTTTTGTTGATTTTCCTGTTTATTAAAAAAAATCACACACACACACGCACGCACGAAAATTTGAAAATACGGGAAGAGTTTAACTGCTGCTGCGATAATACAGTAGAAGAAATGAAAATCCACAAGTCGCCCGGCACGACATGAATGATTATTTTGCAGGTTCAGTTTGATTGAGCCTGTTCATGAACTGGACGATAGAAGAAATGCATACTACCAGCTACGTCCTTAAGCCCCGGGTTAAGCAGAACTTAACATATAAATATTATAAATACCGAAATAAACTTTAGAGACACCCGCAGGTGTATTCATAAGGCTTCTTCAGGACATATCGGACAGATTTGAAAGTTGAAAATCTTCAAATCAAATTCGCCTCCTTAACCACGGGTCAGATTTTGAATTTTGTAAGTAAACATGTGTTCTGGGAAACTAGTTGTGTTAGGTCTATTTGGTTTGTGTATATTGTTTAATGGAAAACTTTAAAATGCTCTCTTCTATATCTGTAATCGAGTTTTCAAAATAATTTGTCTGAAATTGCCTTTGGAGGACTCGCTAGCTCTACCAGAATTGTTACGTATTAGTGAAACTCTGCGTATTAGTGAATCTAGAACAAAAGCAATTTTCCTACATAAACTCTTACATTTTAAACATAAGATATAAGGCTGAAAGAGGATATCTATCATAGTCTTTTAAAGTAGAAAACTAACAGAATTGTACTACATGGCATTTAGGAATTGTTACGCGATGCATCATAGAAAAAAAATGGATATTTTTATTATACCAAGCAATAAATGTATAATTTATTTATATGCACATAAACAGTGGAATTTTGTTTTAACGCTAAATGGATTGGTTAATATTTTGAGAAATCAGTCATAATAATAGGGTGTTTTAACATATGTTGAAAAGTAATACAACATTTTTAGCTCACCTGAGCCGAAGGCTCGTGGTGAGCTACTAGGATCGATGAATGTCCGTCGTCCGTCCTCTGTCCGTCCGTTCACATTTAGTTTGTTTACACTCTAGCATCCACAATTTTAAAGCACTCTTAATCAAACTTGGTCACAATGTTATTGGTCACAGGACCTCGAATGAGTTCAATTATGGGCTAGATCGGATCAGTACGTCCAGAGTTATGTGCTCTTGACAAAAATTGCTATATTTCACTTTGTTTACATTTTAGCATCTTCATTTCTTCACCAATCCTAATCATATTTATATAGAATGTGTATGACTTCAAGGTCTTGGATGAGTTTGATTATGAGCAAAATCAAGCTGGTAGAAAAAAAATTATGTGCCCTTGATTGACATAATTTGCTATATTTCATCTTGTTTACACTCTAGCATCTTTCTTTCTTCACCAATCCTAATCATATGTATAAAAATTGTGCATCATTTCAGGATCTTGGTTGAGTTAGATTATGAACAAAATCGGGCTGGTAGGACCAGAGTTATGTGCCTTTGATTTACAAACGTTACTATATTTTACGTTGATTACACTCTAGCGCCTTTATTTCTTCACCAATCCAAAACATATTTACTAATATTAATTTTGCAAAAATCCCTATATTTTACCTTGTTTACATTAAAGCATCTTCATTCATTTAGCAATCCTAATCATATTTATAAAGAATGTGTATGTGCATAAGATCTCAGATGAGTTCGAATGTGAGTGAAATCTGACCTTTAGGACTAGAGTTGATGTTACAGAAAATGCTTTATTTCCGATTGCTTACACTCGAGCAACTTCATTTCTTCACCATTCGAAATGATATTTACACAGAATGTATATGATTAAATGATCTAGGATGAGTTCCAAGAACTAAATCAGTTTAGTAGGACTAGAGTTATGTGCCCTTGATTTAAAAAAAACTTCCTATATTTCACATTGTTTTGCATTTTTCTTTCTTCACCAGTCCTAATCATGTGTAATATATGTGATTGATTTGAAAGTTCAAGTATATGTTTCAGGTGGTCTTAGATTATCAGGGTAGATAACTCTGGACTGATTTTATTTCAAATTACCTCCCTTTGTCTTTAATTAAAATGAACATATTTTGGTAACTACTTGCATGATTGGTTCTAAATTTCATTTATGTGATCAAGTGGACCTAGACAATCAGGGTAGACAACTCCGGAGTGGATTTTTGACAAATAACCTCCCTTTATTTTAAACAGAATGGATATTTTTATTTGATGTTCAAGAAACTTGGTCAGAATGTTTGTCTCCATGAAATCTCGAATGAGTTTTTATCTGTGTCACATGGGTCAAGAACTATGTCACAAGGTCAAATCAATGAAAAAGCTTGTTTACACTCTAGGGGACACATTTTTTATTTAATCATCATAAATCTTGGTCAGAATGTTTGTTATTATAAAGTGTTGGAAGATTTTAAATCTGGGTCACTTGGGTTCAAAAACTAGGTCACTAGGTCAAATCAAAGAAAAAGCTTGTTTACACTCTTGACGCCACCTTTTTGTTCCAATCTTCACGAAACTTTGTCAGAATGTTTGTTTTATTCTTGGACAAGTTATAATCTTGGTCATGTGGATTTAAAAACTAGGTCACAAGGTCAAATCGAAGAAATTATTGTTTACACTCAAGAGGCCACAATTTTGGTACAGTCTTTATGAAAATTAGTCAGAATATTTCTCTCCATATAATCTCGGACGGGTTTAAAATTGGGCCAGGTTGGGTGAAAAAACTACGTAAATAGGCCAAAGTGAAGAAAAATTGTTTTTACACGCTAGAGGCCACTTTTTTGCTCCAATCTTCATAAAACGTGGTCAGAATGTTTATCTCCTTGAAAGCTTGGAATGGTTTGAAACTGAATTATGTGGTGTCAAAAACATGGCCACTAGGTCAAACATGTTTTCATTGTTATGGTGTGTTACTCAGATGAGCGATCTAGGGCCATCTTGGCCCTCTTGTTAAACAAGGACACGTTTCAGTTGCCCTTTCAATCAGTCACATTGACTTCATTATAAATTTCTATACACATAGCGAGTGTAGATGATTAGGTACTTAAAATACGTTATTGTTGCAAGAAACTTGCGAGATAACACCTATGTTCCAATGAACATGATTTATATTTTCAGACAATGACGATTCGCACTACGCAGGATGGAAACTAACTGACAGAGATGCTGCTCGACTGACATCAGCCATAGGTGAAAACTGGGAAATGCTCGGACCGGAACTAGGTGTTGGCAAAATACCACTTCACCGTATCAAACAAGACAACCAATCGTCAGCTTTATGCATATATCAGATGTTATTGAACTGGGTATCGAACCACCCTAATCCTACTTTTGGTAAATTTACAAAAGGCCTTAAGAAATATCCTGAAGTCTCTGTTGACCGAAAAGTTATCGACACCATGAAGGAAGAATTTAGGCTAATGGAAATGCAAAAATCTACATATTCGAATACATCTCCACAAAACTGAATATGCACAAATGAAATCAAACAAAAACCTGAATGCAAAAGAAATGTTTAGTTATCTGACAAAAAAAGTTTCATCATAGATTATTTTCTCTTCTCGTGATATATATACATCATGTAAATCAAAAATGAATCAAAATGATAGATAGAGTATTACAATAACTAACATAAAATTAACTGTTCTCCTTAACAGAATACAAGGGGTGTTCATTAAATGGCTATTAATCTTTCTTCCGTTTTGAGCATTTCATTATTTCTGGTACCGTTTTGACAATTATAATGTTCTCTGTCAACTGTTATTAAGGGAATAGAATGACATCACTAAGTACACAAAATAGAGGTTATTCGATTACTATAGTAACGCGCCAGCGGCCTAGTCAAACTTTCGACGTCCTAGATGTAAAATCATCAATAATTGCAAATAAAGTAACAATGATGTCTTCAAAAGAAAATTACCTTAACCCCGTGAATGTATTTCATAACATTTAAGTGATGTGTCCGTTAAATCTAACGTCAACTGGTCATTTTAGTCTAAAACAACATTGTTTTTGTCTATGGTAGCCATATTTGGTCTGACATAACAATGAGGTCGAAAGAACATCTAGAAAACTGGGCAAAGCATTAAATAGAGCAAGAACACTGAACACATCAACAAAAACATCTGAATAACTGTAAAATACAAGAGTTTAAGTTGACTTATCTTTATAGATCGCTCAAACATGTCAACTTGATAAGGTATAATACCCCTATAAATAGACTTTTTATTGTTTCAAGACAAGAAAATGACAAAAAAATCTAATATCTGCATAATACAGTTTAATTTACTTTGTTTCTAACCGAGACTGACATCTTGTTTAAGAAAGAAAGTTATCATTCTTTAAATGATACACTGATTTTTAAAGACAAATGTTGAGCAGTACATTTTTACAGTTTAAAAATAATTAAATTAGTTACGAACATGATAACAAATCATTATTGTCAAGATAAGTCTCCCTTTTTACTGATATAAACTTTAAGTTTGTTAAGGATTCATATTCCACTAGGGTGCACAACTGTTCAATTTAAAGCTCTAAAAGGCTTTAGTAAATATAACACAACCCTTTCAACTGCCATCAAAGATTGGAATTCTTCACCAAATAGTATTTCAAAGTCGACAAGTTACATATCTTAAAACTGTGAAGACAGTCTACGTGAAATTGCTAAATGCAACTTCTTACTTCGGCACTGTCGACTTTTCTGTTTCACATGAATGAGTAAACAAAAATATATGAATTGTTTCTTGTCTTAAACAAATGTGCACACACTGTAAGGAGAAATGATCTTACTTGTTGAATGTTCATTAATGTTGTCGCTTAACTGTTTTATACTTGTTCAGTTTGTCAAACCAGTGAGAAGTGTAAAATTCTTGATTATTTTTTTGACTTGCACAGGCCATCCAAATCTTACAGACTAGATGGCAGAAACCTGTGAGATTTTTGTATTTTGATACTTTTTTCTATTCGCTATTCTTGTTGATTTTTTTCTGTTTAATATCGTGTAATACCTTTTCTGGATGTGTGTTGTTAATTGTTTTGTCTTGAATTGGTGTTCTTTGACTTTCGGCATACGTTTCTTATTTTAAACCTGCCTTTCTTTTAAGAGATGTAATATATTATACGTAAAACATGTACATGTAGCATATTTCCACATTATTATCGTCTTCCTAACCTTTTCTGATTCGACCATCATTAGTATTAATTGATCTTTGGTTTTGACATTTTTCACAATATGTAAGCAATACTCGAACACAATAAAATTACATTGCAAAATACGGATCTAACATATTTTTTGTTAATGACTTGTTTTGAACTCTAAATCCATCTCCACATTGGCCATAACTTTATGAAAGCAGGTGGGTCCATTTCTGTTCGATTCAGCGATGGATTGCAATGTGCTCAATCACGTGATCGCGCTACGTCATTTTGTTCCCGCTACAAGCTCGAAAGTGAAAGTGAAAAGGTAAACAATAAAATATAAATCAGGGCGTAAGTTTGTTATTCAATATATTGTATAAATATCATGAACATGTTTCGAAACCTATTTGAAAGTGCTACCCCCGGTACTACCATTTCCCCACCAAACCAACCTCGTTTTAATGCTATTCCTGTTCAACCACTTTCGACATGTGTACTCTGAGGTGTTCCCACTACAAGTCAATTGCAAAAAATACAGAAAAACACTTTCTAATAAAATTATCAAATAAAATTCACAGCATAGGTCATCGCTAGGTCATTTTATGGAATGTTCCCACAACAACGTAAGTTAGTACATTGCAGACCATGTTCTCACAGAAAGCAACTGTTTGTTTTTCATTTGTAATCTAGATGCTAGCGGCAAGTACGTATGTGCAGAATGCGGAAAAGCTTTTGCCACCACTACAGAGAGGAAACAACTAGCTAAGAAAGACAGATACACGTTTGACTTGTGATACGTGTGGCAAAAAGGAAAAACCTACGCACTCACAATGACATTAGGACATGCATGGTTTCATAGAATATCCAACCTGTCTATCTACATATACAGGTCGGCTCTAAACCGTCACATCAGGACGGCACACAAGAAAGACTGATGTGATGTTTCTCTTTGAACGTTTCATTTTTACAGAGATTTTACACTACTATGTTCATTCTTACAAAATGAAGCCCCTAGTGAAACAAATCTTTCTAATAGGTAAAAATCACAAACTGTTGTTCTAGTCCTCTAGTGTTAAAATCTCAGTGGAGTAGCTTTAAGAATTTCGAAACTAGCTTAAATCATTTTCGAAAATTTAAACCTTTTTAAGGTCTTTGCCATATTATTTGAGTAAAATTAGAAACTTTGTTTAAATTACTGTTCCAGAATGAGTGGTAGTATTAAGCTGTTCTTCCTTGATCTACGTAAGATGTAGGGTTATATCATACTGTATACCATTCAAGTGTTTGGATGATACTTTGTCCCTTTGTTAAACTGACACTGATATAAAATGAGCCACGAAAGTTTACATTCCTTTACACAGACATTTTTTGTGCCTAAAATTGATTATTTTACGTTACTAACACATAAGCATTTTCATAGGATAGACTCACTAGGTCCGATCGTGTTAAAGTAGAGCCGTCTGGCGACAACGTCGGTACACTTAAGGTTATATGCGCCATTTAACGATTTTCAGCGGATTGTTATGAAAGTTTGCCAAATGAAAGTTGATAATATTTTCGATTGACATTTATGCTGCGACGAAGATGTATTTTAGCTTTGTAATATCTAGATTTTAAAGTGTTCCAAGGTCTTCGCTATAAGCCAGACTTGAAATTCGTTCGAACCCAGTGAGACATTGGTTTATTGAACTTATTTCTGATCACTTAGATACGGTATTAATTCATCATTCTTTTGACAGAATATTTCAATTAAGAGAATCGCAACCAGCTTCATTGGGTGATATGATTTTAGAAATTCAATCATAACCATCTTTAGGATCTTTAACCCTCTATTAACACGTGATAGAATATCTCATTAAAAGTCTCATTAGATAGCGCACTTTCTCAGGTCAGCTATCGAGGATCATCTGTGATGACCCTCTTGCTTTATCAACATAATTTATTTGTATTTTACATGCGCCACATGTTTTATTTGAAAATAAGAATTGTAAGAAAGAAATGATAAACTTCATGCTTCTTCACAAAACCAAGAGTTCATACAAAAGGTAAAATGCATCTAGATAAGCATGTCCTCGTTCATTTTAGTATCATTTTATACGTCAAGACCCATCTCCAGAGTACGTAGAATTATTTAATCATTTCTGCGTGCACAACCGTCATATCTAACTCACATGACACACTTCTTAAATGAATTTTGTTCACGTAATGGCTGAGTGAGTTGGGTTTTACGGCCAATTAATACAAAATGGTCATATATCGCCCGCCTAGAGTTCACGTTTTATTGAGGTCATTTTCATTTTCTGACTCCAGCGTGCCCCCTCAGCAAAATCATACTTATAGATCATTTTACACAACTTATGGGTTGCTACGCTGAGCCGTTGATGTTTTGATTTTAACGCGCATGCGCGCTTTACGTGTGGCAAAAGAACTCTCAACGATAAGAAAACCTACATAAAATTGTCATTATATTACTAATTGTTTTGTCATTATAAAGATAATTTCAGTCAAGTAATTTATTATACAGTGTACTTTGATTAAAGATATGTGTGTGAATTAATCATACCTTACCTGAAACGAATGCTTTATTCTTATTTTCGTCAGAAAAGAACATGCAATTCCAGTCTATATTCCACACATCATACAAATATAAAACTTGTTCCTTACATTTAAAAATTTCATATTTTTCATTATATCAAAGAGTATAGAAATATATACTTATTTGATTATATCTATTTTCCCATAACTTCATATAGTTGTAAAATATATATGTTTCTCCGCCTTAAATGACATCTACATACTTTGGGGTCGCGGCTCCATACCACTGAAGTTGCTGTTTAAAAGTGATATACCGGAAATCATTGCGTAACTATTATGCAATTGACATGATAAAACATAGGTCACCTGGGTAATCAAGACCGTAAGTTAATTTCGAGTGTCTCCTAATTAGAGCGGACCATAAAAGTCACTGAAGCAAATAAGATGGCTTTGATGTGATATATATTAATGCCTTCGGTCATCAATGCCATTAAAGAACGCACTCAGATTAATATATCACGTTGCGGAGCTGTTTTGTGAACCAAAAAATAAACATTTCAGGTGATATCTAATATTTCAAAATCTATAAGAATATACTTCTGAACTTAAATGGACATTTCCTTTTAAAACGATGAAAGTGTAGTTACAAAAATATCTAAATTTGTAAAATATTTATCAAATCAATGACTATAACTTTACACACTGAAGGAAAGTTCCTGATATAAATTTAAGATGATGATGATGATGATTATTATTATTATTTTCTGAATACAGAATGAATTGATCACCGTTTGAGTATAATCGGATACAAACCAAAGGCTGAACTTTATTAACTGAACATTTTATTTTCAACTTCGACTTTTAATTAAAATCCAAGTATTATGTAAGCTAATTGCGACATGTGGTAAGTTATGGGAGATCACGTTGGAAAATAAAACAAAATCTTTGTTATTACTTCATAAATTCATGGAAAATATCATTTTATTTATTTATTTTACTTAACCTTAATTTGTCGAGATCAAAATTGCCGAATGAATAGTCCATTAATCCAAAGAAGTATAAAATACTTTTTATAACTCTTTGATTAATCCAAAATCATCAATGATAATGCTGTGGGTTTGCAAAGATCTACATATATTTTCCTTTGTCTTTCGGCGGATATTTACTGTAAAACAACTTCATTATTGATCGAATTGACCAGAATAGAATAAATCTCTAACGTAATTTATATTGTGCAGTCATGTCTGTTTGCCCTACGTAGAGTGCGCATGCGTGAAAATTGTTTCCCGTTGCTAAGCAAATAGGTCAGTGTAAAAAGGGCTATGATCACTGAATTACATAAACTTACGAATTATTTAGCAAACATAAATGGCTTAATCATCAATTCTACTATTATATGCAAATTGTATCCTATATCAAGTTCTTTTATTTAAAATAAAGTGCATATTAAGAAAAACAAAAACACGCTCTTTAACCTACATCATTCTACCGTCTTTAAGACCTATATAACACAAAAAAAAACACACACACAAACATTCAAATTATAGAAGTCGAAAAGACTTTTTGAAGCCGCATCATAGTTTTTTAAAGTTTTAATCTTTATACCTGCATTGTATTACAAAGTTGCTTTCTGTGAGAACATGGTCTGCGATGTACTTGTTGTGGGAACATTCCATAAAATGGCATTTTCTGTCCAATATGCGACTACGAGTAAGTATCCGAGCTAATCATGGTCTTAAAGTAATCAATGGTTTATAGCGATGACCTATGCTGTGAATTTTATCCACAAGAAAGTGCTTTTTTTGTTTGTATTTTTTGCAGTTGACTTTTAGTGGGAACACCTCAGAGCACACATATCGAAAGTGGTTGAACAGGAATAGCATTAAAACGGGAAGGGTTTGGTGTGGAAATGGTAGTACCGGGGGTAGCACTTTCAAATAGGTTTCGAATCATGTGCATGATATTTATACAATATATTGAATAACAAACTTACGCCCTGATTTATATTGTTGTTTACCTTTTCACTTTCACTTTCGAGCTTGTAGCGGGAACAAAATGACGTAGTGCGATCACGTGATTGGGCACATTGAATTGTACGCAGAGAGATTGGATAACTATGATTGAAATATTGCATTTACCCAGTTTTAGATATATATTTTCCATTTATTTTTTTCATCAAGTTTATCTTAACCGTTGTAAAACGTAAAAGATTAACTCAGTCTGACTGAAGTACGCAATCATATTAAAGTAAGATCGAAATACAAAGTATACAAGTTCTTCTTGAAAACCGGATTTCCAATACCGCTTCTTTTAAAGCAGCCAATCAGAAATCAGTGAAAACAATTATTAAAAGTATCTGGATTGTTGCATAAGCTGTAGTAACTATTTATAAGCACTGAATTTCTTGAACTGACTTCTTCAAGTCTGCTCGTGTCTGTTTGTTACAATTGTATTCAGTTTGTTTTAATTATTCCTTTCATATTGGATAATATATGCAACATCTGTATGCACAGTTTATTAGAGTGTTTATATATATTTCCATGAGGAGTGATGCATAGGCTATAATGTTCTTTAAATGCTGGACCTTTGTCCTCGTTTTTTTTTAAAAATGAATAAATTTTCCTAGGACCCTAAATAATTATACTTTTTAAGGCTAAATATTATGTTGCTTCCACTTGTCAAAATACTGAAAGCAATTCTCTGATTCGTTCGGGAAAATGACGGCCTCGATTGTCCTTAGATCACATGCGTAGCATTTTAGGAGATTATTTCAGTGAGATTTAAGGATCGCTATAGCTCTTAGTGTTAGCACTGAAAAAAAAACACAGGACAACGTGTTATAAGAACATGCTGCAGTTAATGATATTTCTTGAGAATTAAAAGAACGAGATAGAAAGTTTGAACATGACCGGTGACAAAAGCAAGCTCGGAAACCTTAACTAGTCAGTAGTGTTCTTACTTCTACGTTTCATTACACACTGGAATTCATAAAAATACTGACTTAAAAAAATAAGAAATAAACCTAAATAATGACTATGAAAATATGACTGCGCTGTCTTATTATCTGCGTTTTCTCTGTTGAGCTAAGCTGACGCATTGGGGCAAAACTCAGGGATAAATAAATATGCTTACTACTAAGAGATCGTATGTGCACTCCAGTTATTTTTTATTTGATATCATATTTTCAATTACATTGTATCAGTTTTTATTCACTCTTTCTGTGTAATGTACACCACTCAAACAACGTTTGAATAACCTGCTGTAATAACACTATGGTCGTTTTGATTTCGTAATTTCTTGCATTGGAAACTTTGTTTTTGAAAATGTTTTATTTTTTTGCACAATGCTGAACATGGTGTCAATAAATGGAATATCCTTTATTCATTTATCAGCGACACTGCAATTACATTTATGCTGTAGAATTAGCGTTAATATATCTAACCAATATATTTACAATAAAATATTTGCCTAATATTGATTTATTTATATGTACAACTCCCTTTATCTCATATCCAGACATTCCCTGAATTTGTGTTTAAAGTCCTGAATTTTAATGTACACTGCGTACTTTGTTGGTCCGATCAACCCGTTTAAAAAAAGGAGTGATTTCAATCCAGTTAAAAGATTGAAGTAATACTTAATATTGTTAAAATAGAAATCGAAGTATGATATATATGAACAAGATTATTTGTATTTCTAATGTCGTTTGCCAACTACATTGAGATGCATTCGTTGCACACAACTGGTCAAAATCTGAAACTTGAACCATTTATTTCTTAAATTAGTCTTTTCAGTTAAATATGGAACTATACTAGGGAAATAAAAGTGATATTTTCTCGGTTTCAAAGCATTGTAAATATTGTTATTAGTTTTTACTGGTACGGACGGGACGAAAATCAAGTCACGTGAATAATAAGAAATTAGACAAATGTAAATAAACTCCTATACAAACAAGCAAATGTACGTTCCATCCCAACGAAACGTAAAATAATCCAAAATCTTCATAGAACTATTTCAAAGTTTTTAAACAAAGCGCAATACACATGACGTTATATGAGTAAAATGTGTATAAACTGATTAAAACCACTGAAATTACCTAAAGTAAAAGAAGAAATTCGTTGGTTTTGTGAACATGATTTTTTTTTTTAATTTATAATTGAAAAAATAAATTGATTATTGTTGGTAAGTGATCTGTTTATAATAACAAAATGAATGGCGGAAAATAACTACCAATCATACAGAAATATTGAGAGTTGTGCAATACAGTAAGTATTAGAATATAAATCTTTAAGACAGCTTACAAAGATGTGTTTTGGTGACCTTGAAGTTTCTACTCCATATCACCATTACGTAATTCCCCAGGCAGATTTGATTAACATAATTTTACTTACAGTAATGGACACTTTCCTAAATCCTTCTAACTTCTTTTTACTTTTCAATGAAACATCTACGATTTACATCAATGCATTTCTTTCATATATATAGATAACAAATTATCTTTGTATGTAAAATGTGTATCAAAATAACTTGAATAGCATTTTTAAAGTTAAATGATAAAATGCTATTGGTAGTGTTAGCGAGGCCGGGAAGCGAGCTTTACGATACCGTGAGTATAGTTCTACTAGGACTGTCCCATTAAATCGTAAACAATGGGAATAACATGGGAAAAAAATTACATCAATTCAAAAGATTTTCAAGCTTTTAGGACTACTCTCGGAAAATAACTGGCTCACGCCGTCACAAAAGCCATTGCTGTCAGGCGCAAGCGTATAGAGTGTTGTGCATCTCTTCTCAAAACACTCCCCTGAATGCTCAATACATTTTCGATTGCATACAAACCCATCGCAAAAGGACAGGCAACATTTATAGATTGTTAGTTCATTTAAAATAGTCGTCGCTGCACAGTTATAGGGTGTCAGCAGTCTGTAATTTAGATACACATCTTGAATTTGCACACACAGTCTGATGGCATTTACGACTTTTTGTATCAGCCGCATACTGTTAGAATTCGGTCGCATGTGTGCGTAATTTCTGAATGTCTCGAGGAAAATCTGCAATATCAGTTACAAACTAGGATCCATGATACATTCTGATGCCTTTCAATATGTTGTAACTTCCTCAAGATTATACGGAGGAGGTATGTCGCATACTGCACAAACTCTGACGATTTCCCGTTGCGCTGTCTTCTGACCTCGAAATTGAAACATTGTGTGATCCGTCGTATGCGTAAAATGGACACTTTTCAACATCTAATGATGCCAGTCATTGAAATATTCTTGCGTGACCTCAGAATTATCATACTAGTTTAGCTAAAATGTTAACATATGCGTATGCGTTGTTATAAGAGATTTAAGACGAACCACAATAATTATTTATATATTGTTGCGCCGCCTCTTTTCATGTATCGGACCTCTTTGAACAGATCAAAACACTTTTCTGCAAGATACGTTTCATTATCATTTCTTGGAAATAGGCAAAATAAACATAACATTAAAACAATTGGAATTTGACGAAAATAAACATGATTTATACCTAGAGTCTATGAGTTATTGTGAAAGTTCCCGTATACACGACAGACTCAAGGACTACATGTGCCGTTCAGAGAAAGAAAATGACCTTTCAGTAAATAACAGCACGTCATTCTATTTATCACAAAATATCATATAAAAAAAATATCACTTCAAAAATTCTGCAATACTAATTTCCAATTTTCTTTGAAAGTATTTACATTATTTTGAAACATATTTTTTGTATGAAATGATATAAAACTTTCCAGGAATTTACAAACATAAGGACGGGGTTTTTCCCTTTGCGTACAAACGTAATGACTCTACGTTTGAATGTTTCGTCATATTTGGGTTCGTAGTTACGAGGGTATTTCTAAAAATAATGCGATTGATCGCGTGCTTCCGTAGATGTTTGACAGGCAAGAAACTAGTGTTGTATGTGGATGATACTTGAATGTCTCTTCCATACTCCTGCACAGTTTTATTGAACACTGTCTTACCATTTCGGAGATAATTGGGTTTTTATCAGGTATAATCATATACCCTAGGCAAAATACATGTAGCTATGAAAAGTTACACAAATCTGATATTACAGCGTTGCATTATAACTTCGTTGTTCTTTAGAAGTACATGTAAGGCAGATACTCGACTCGGTGAACAGCATACTTCAAATGGGAAGTCTGAAGTGTCAGCGACAGCTGTTAACAGGCGAATAAGTAAATTTAAAAATTGTCAGGCGGTTCTTAATGTCAGGGCTTGTTTTTGTAGGCCCAAAACAGCAGTCAGCTGACAGAACATTGCTGCTGTAAGACGTTTATTTGAGCCGCGCCATGAGAAAACCTAGTCATAGCCTCTATGCCGTCTAAACAGCTGATCGCATGTATTGGCATGCTGGCTGAGGCCCGATATGGGTAGCCGAATTCAGAGCTCTATGTATAGATCTAGAGAAAACCAACAAAGAGCGTTTGCGACCGGCATGGATCCAGACCAGCCTGTGCATCAGCGCAGTCTGGTCAGGATACATGTTGTTCGCTAACGGTTTCTCTAATTGCAATAGGTTTTGAAAGCGAACAACATGGATCCTGACCAGACTGCGCACTATCCGCAATTAGTTTGTTTTCTCATGGCGAGGCTAATTTGATAAAAAAAAAAACACCAGGTATTCGTTGTCTTTTCATGTAACCAGGACTCGAGAGATTTTCACCAAGAACTGGGGTTCATGAAAAATGTGTGCTCTCATGACACGTAAACCGGGGAGCAAAAGGTCAATAGGGTCGAATGTGCTAAAGAAACACTGAAAAATGGCTCAAATTTAGAAGATTGAATAATGTCACAACTTGAAACAGGACAGAAGATGAAACCAGGATAATTGTATGTGCCGTTTAATCGCGTTAACAACACACAGTGGCTGCGAATAGTTGACCGTACACGAGTATTTGCAAAATGAGCTTAAATTGTCAAATAGGTTGTGTATTCCATCAATCCTTAAATCACGAGATGCACTATCCTGCAGTCAGGAAAGTGAGTCACTAGAAAATTTTGGAGAGACGAAGTACTGAAAACATAAAAATTGCGCCCAAGAACTGGCCTTCGTGGTCTCCTGTTGATCTATGACAACGCTGCTCCCAACGCTGCACAAAAGTGTCATTGTTAAAAACATTCTTAGAGATGAAAAAGTGGTAAATCCCGCTTATTCTCAAACTTTTCATTCTTGTGATGCAGAATGTGGTAAGTTTGAGAACTAAGAAATGAATTTTTACAGTTTATGTAAGGTGTTTCAGTCATTGAAAATTGTAGATGCTATCGCTGCATAGCATTGTTTCGAAAAGAAATGAAACAAACGAGAGATCCGAATTGTTTAAATATTAATACTTTGCTTAGTAAAGGGTAAACTATTAAATCAAAATAAATGTAAAATATATATGACATATCTTTTTAACGTATCAAATATTTCAAAGTATTCATTATCGCTAAAAATGAATTATTTTTTCTTATCTATTTTTAATATTGAAAATTCAAATATTATAAATCAGAAACAATATTGGTAGCTGAAGTGTGAGAATTTTCTTAACTTCATCAATGAAAGTTTACTTCAATAACGTCATGTGTTAGTTACCTGTGTATGTTACTATTTGATACATATTTGTAAATTCACTGAAAGCTGGCACTACCACAGGCTAGACACATTAACAGACTGTATACTAAGTATTGACACGATCCTTAGTGTTTTAAGAAAATTTACAATCTTTTGTTACTGGACATATGTTATGCAAAGTTGTATAAAAACTCTGCTGAACAGAAAACGGCGGGATTTCAATATAATCACAAATTACACAGAGAATTAATTTCGAAGTAAGTAGGGAAACAAGAGGTCCAGTACCGCACATCTGACTTAATTCTAACCCCAGTATCTAGTTTGACCTACATCTCGTTTGATATAACAAACATTGAGACATACTTTATGTAACGTAGATCAGATTTGTACAATGTAGGATTTGATTAGACCCTGATTTCAAAATATACTTAAAAAAGCATAATAATAATGTGTATCTAATGTGTTGCTGATTTGAAACAGTTGGGTTTCACACTATTCTATTATTAGCGTCTAAGGGAACATCACAATTTTCATATATTTTCTGTAACAGAGTAACATTTTTTTTTTAAGCTGTAGACTTTAATGAACAATCCCACAATCGTAATAATCATATGGTCAATATATAATGAAATAAAAAGCTTGATCGTGAGTTGTTGTTTGTTTTTTCTTGTTTTTTAGGGGAGGTCGTCCCCTTTTTGTTGTTGTTGTTTTTGCTGTTTTGTTTTGTATTGTTTTATGAGACATTTGCCCATAATTAAAGAAATCCGCACATTAAACCCTGTATTAAATACATTAGTTTGAATTATTTAACGTGTCAAACTTTAAAAACAGTAACGTTACGTTTTAAGAAATGTACTCACGGGTTATCATTAATTCATCAAATGATTTTCAATTCTGTATACCAAGGCCATGCTTTGTTCTACATCATCCGGATGAATGACGTGACGTCACTACATAAAGCTTATCAAATGTGTAGAACTACCTTAAATCAGGTAAAACAGTAAACAAGCTTTTTAATAACTTCATCAGAGACCTAGTTGTTGACTCTAATTGTCTCATTTTGAACTTTTCCTAGGGACGTAGTTGTTGATTCTAATTGACTCACTTTTGAACTTCACCTAGGGTCTTAGTTATTATCTCTAATTGACTTACTTTTGAACTTCACCTAGGGACCTAGTTGTTGACTCTAATTCACTCACTTTTGAACTTCATCTAGAGATATAGTTGCTGACTCTAACTGACTCACTTTTGAACTTCACCTAGGAATCTAGTTGCTGATTCTAGGGACCTAGCTGTTGCCTCTAATTGACTCATTTTTGAACTTCACCTAGGGACCTAGCTGTTGATTCTTGGGACCTAGTAGTTGACTCTAATTCACTCACTTTTGAACTTTACCTAGGAACCTAGTTGTTGACTCTAATTCACTCACTTTTAAACTTCACCTAGGGACCTAGTTGTTGACTCTAATTCACTCATTTTTAACCTTATCTAGAGACATAGTTGTTGACTCCAATTCACTTACTTTTGAACTTCACATAGGGACCTAGTTGTTGACTCTAATTCACTCATTTTTAACCTTATCTAGAGACATAGTTGTTGACTCTAATTCACTCACTTTTGAACTTCACCTAGGGACCTAGTTGTTGACTCTAATTCATTCATTTCTTAACCTTATCTAGAGACATAGTTGTTGACTCTAATTTACTCACTTTTGAACTTCACCTAGAGATCAAGTTGTTGCCTCTAACTGACTCACTTTTGAACTAACCTAGAGACTGAACTTTATCTAGGGACCTAGTTGCTGACTCTAACTGACTCACTTTTGAACTTCACCTAGAAACCTAGTTGCTGACTCTAATTGACTCACTTTTAAAGTTCACCTAGGGACCTAGTTGCTGACTCTAATTGACTTACTTTTGAATTTTACTTAGAGACCTAGTTGCTGACTCTAACTGATTCACTTTTGAACTTCACCTAGGGACGTAGTTGCTGACTCTAACTGACTCACTTTTGAACTTTACCTAGGGACCTAGTTGCTGACTCTAATTGACTCACTTTTAAACTTCACCTAGGGACCTAGTTGCTGACTCTAACTGACTCTCTTTTGAACTTCACCTAGGGACCTAGTTCCTGACTCTAACTGACTCACTTTTGATTTGAACCTCACCTAGGGAACTAGTTGCCGACTCTAATTGACTGACTTTTGTTTAGTGAACTGTGAAAATGCGGCCTCCAGAATTTTAACAATGTCTTTCTGTGATTTGACCAAGAATTGACCAAGACACATTTCTGATCACATTTTTCAGATTATGAAAACACTGGTAGTCTGGTCCGTCTAATCATAGAAAATCAATGTTAGCACTCTAGTGGCCGTAACGATTATCAGAATGTTTGTCTGTTTCAAGTCTAGGTCAAGTTTGATACTGGATTATCTAGGTCAAAATCCGGGTCAGAAGGTCAAATCAAAGCAAGATCTTGTCAAATCTAGGATATATTTTTAACTGGTTCACTCGGGTAATAAACATAGCTAATAGGGCAAATTAATGAAAAACTTGATTTTATCATCTACAAAGGGGAGTGGTGGTCTAGTGGATAAGGTGTCGGCCGCTCAATCCAGGGGTCCTGGGTTCGAGCCCCACTGGGGCCACGATTATGACTTCTCATCTGACAACAGTACTGTTTTTTCCAGGAAGTGGACACGAGAGTGGATCCAATAAGCTTTAAACTTTCAACATCGAGCTAAAACTAGTTTGTATAAACTTAATTATTTTACTGAGAAAGAAAATAGGAAAGGTTCATACCATCCACCGAAAGACTACTAATGATCATTTTATGGGATTTACTATCGGATTGGTTTAAATGAATGCATAACATTCGGTTAAAATTTTCCCTCACTTATAATCTTTTGTTTAGTGTGTCATTTTCACAAACCTTTATAGAGGTATGTCACTTCTATACTTAACAATACACATATGCTGCTATGTTTTCTGTTTCATTTTAGTATTTAAACTAACGAGGTTTGGCATTATATTTTATTTTATTTCTATCTTTTCAGCAGATACTCATGTTCATTTCAGTGCCATTTTTTCTTTTTCATAAAATGGCCGATAGTCCTCAAGTCTACAGTTATCTAAGATGCCACAAAAGTTAAATATTACTCCGTACGAATTTAATGCAATTCCTTATTGGCAGTATAACTTGGATACTAAGTGAACGTTTAAAACACAAATGGTGTCCATGTTCATGGACGAG
This sequence comes from Mercenaria mercenaria, assembly GCF_021730395.1. Taxonomy (NCBI): domain Eukaryota; kingdom Metazoa; phylum Mollusca; class Bivalvia; order Venerida; family Veneridae; genus Mercenaria; species Mercenaria mercenaria. The sequence goes on from NC_069378.1 coordinate 49,082,100, forward strand.
CCGGCCTTAAATTTGAATGAATTAAGGTGTGACGTGATAAATGTTTGAAAACATACCACCTTACTAACCATTTGTAAGCAGTTAGCAACTTTTACCAATAGTTTAGACACCATGCTTCTGAACAGCTCAATAAAAGTCGCTTTACTGCATACACTTGGGCTATTTTCTTACCTTCATTTTTGTATGAATATAGTATAATAAAACATAAATATGATGCTGAATCTTATCTCAATGCGAAGTCCAAAGCGCATATGCTCATTAGTTTTGGTGCTGTATCGGCCGTGTATAAACTAGCGACTGAAACGTGTTTTTCCTATTTTCACTGTGTTATTGACATGTTTATACATATGTAGATATAAGGATCTTACATACCTGCCTGTGTAAGACGGGGTTTTCACTACCCGAGAGACAGTGTGAAATGGAAAACTGAGCGTTTTCGAGGTTTTTATCCATGCTGTCCCGAGGGTTGGGAAAACAGCTGTCTTACACAGGCAGACATGTTAGATCATTTTTCTTGCCTATCACGTTCAAAATAGATTGTGGAGACAAATAGATTTGGGTATTTCCTGACATTATCTATAAAGTTTATGATGTCACAATAGTGCCCAGTACTATGTGACGTCACCTTAGTGCACGCTATTTTAGACAAGAAAGACAGGAATATCTATCCCCGGCGCGTGCTCGAACAAATGTATACTTTACCCGCATTAACGTAACTATTAGCATGTATAGTTTATTAGGTTGAAAAGCGGTAAGCAGCCAATCTCAACAAAATGACCCAAATAGAATAGAACAAATGAGTAAAAACAAAAGTCATTACTCAATGTCATACATAACATTTTTTGTTAATAACGGGTTTTCTGGGTGAGGAATGGACAATGTGCCATTAGTTAAAATTCGAATTGCAGTTCAGTGGTCGTGAAAAGAACGTGAGTGCAAATGTGATTTTCAACTGCCGCATTTTTTATATTTCAGTTAGTACAACATGAAAACTGCAATGAAGCTCGAAAATTTTGGTAAAAACACATTTTGTGAGTTTTGCGCTTTGAGGAAGAATGATACAAAACTAGAGTAGAAAACAAATATGACATTATCATTGTTTTTATTTAACTATAGATTTCCAAATTCGCCTCTTAAAATGCAAATTTAACTTAAAATGCATAATGCAAAGACGTTAAACATAAATATTTTTGTTAAGGTAAATATGATTTTGTTTCAAACCCTCAAACTTCACTATCATAACTATTAAACCTCAAACTTCACTATCATAACTATTAAACATTACTGTCAAACATATCTATTTATCATAGACATTATTTTCATTACAGAGGAACACTTCCCGGTTTGTCTTGAACACTTAAGTGTAACGTAAATATCAAGCAAAATATTTTATTTAAATACTTTGAAAACTATTGCATAAAGTACAATTCATCTTCTAAAGTTGAAAAGTCATCTATTTTAGGCCAGCAGACATTTTAAAAAGTATTAGTTAGATTACTTATCTGCATATGGATATCTGTTCTTGTCCATTTTGAAAACAGTGTAATTTCATATCGAAATTAAATGATTTTAGGAATAAAAAATTTACCCTATGATTTTTATAGTCATTGAAAAACATACCCAAAGGAACCAATAACAAAATTCAAGAATATCTACATAACATTTTGCATCAGCCATACAGACAGTATAAAAAGAAATGCTGAATTTCAGCTTAACAGATCTGTAACGTAAATATCAAATCTTCAAAAAACAACTAAAAAACAACTCCCTCAACCTTTACCAAAACATATTTTTCGTCAGGTATGACAAGATTTGTACATGAATATTTTTAAGTATCTGTAAACATGTAGGTCTTCAATAAACACATCATACTTGATCCTGTGGTAACGTAAATATCCCTATTGTTTCAGAACTAAAACTTGAGAATACATTACTTATTTTTGCATTAAATGGTTTTCAATAGTTGTCCAGTTATTCAATGTGGTTTAAGCCTTTTAATGTATTGAAATGAACATTAACGATTTTTGATTTATTATTAACATGACATTTTAACTTATGTAAGTCGACAATATAGATTAGAAAATTTCGAGTAAAATCTCTTGAGTTACAACGTCGAAGTTTTCAGCTTGTATATTGAATTTATTGAACACGGGAACCACCGATTAGTTAAGACTTTTAGCATTCGAAAAGGCACCATCGTTATCATGCTGGTCAGACCTCGCTTAAAACGCCCAGATCTGTCTCTTGTCAATTAAGATAGTTAACTCTCACGTGCTGTGTGTCGGCATTCTTCACAGTATCTAAGCAGATGATGGTGGGCTACAGAATTTGGTTTGCAGGAATATCTTCAACGTTGTATCTGTTTTTATCAATGTGAATATTTTCCACCCATTTTCTCCATTGTTTACGTGTAAACTACTCGAGTACATTATCAATTGGTTAACAAACAAGAGGGCAAAGATGGCCCTAGGTCGCTCACCTGAGAAACACACCATAACAGTGTAAACATGTTTGACCTACGGATTTCATGGAAACAAATATTCTGGCCAATTTTCATTAGAATTGGACCAAAAATGTGTTATCTTGAGTTTAAACAAGCATTTTATTTGATATGACATAGTGATCTAGTTTTGAGGCCAGATGACCCATATCTAATTTTGACTTAGGTTTTATCAAGGCAATCATTCTGACCAATTTTCATGAAGATCAATTGAAAAATACAGCCTATATCGCATACACAAGGTCTTTCTTTGATTTGACCTCGTGACCTACTTTTTGATCCTAGATGACCCATTGTCAAACTTGACCTAGATTATATCAATGCCAGAACTGTAAAATTATACATAGTTTTGGTTGTAATGTAATAGTTTTACAGACATGCGTACTGCTTACTTCTTATTTTGTACATCTACGAATCGTAAACGCGCGAATAACCTTTCATACACAATTCTGATTTATTTCTAGATGAAATTTTGAAATATTTGCGTTACAACGTCTACAATAGTTTCCATCCAACGTACCGTCTAAATCTGACAACTTTCCAATACCGTTACGAAGTGAGTCAATATGTGCAAATTTCCGAAAGGCGTAAGTGTTTATGAGAAGTTGTTCAACTTGAGATATATTGTACATTTCACATGCAGGATATGATGGACTATGCAGACCATGACGTGTTATGTAGTTTGCACTTGGTGACAGTTGGTTTCGCCAATCTGAGGACATCTGTAATCCACAGCATATTCGCAGTATATCCCAGTAGCGGAAATATTCAACAATATGCTGTATTGTTTCATTCGATAAACCAAAAAAGGTCTGGTATTCATAAACAATGTTGTGACCACGTTTGGATACCAAATCGATATCAGCAATATATGGAACCGTAAAGTTTTTATTACGAACTTTCTGTCTATTCATACTCATTTCATGTTTTTCCTCAGATGTCAAGGCTTCGCTTGATGTCATGAAAATCCAAGTATCAGACGGAATTTTCGTCAGAAGACGGCTTACATTATGCGTTTTTATAACGTTATATTTCGTGGATTTTTTCTTTTCATGATAGCATCCAACAGAGTTCATTTCATCTTCGTGCAAAATTGCCATAATCAAACACAATATTTGGAACTGTAAGGTTGTTGCAGTGCGATGCAAACCATACTGTACAATGCAATCGGGAACTTTTCCAAAACACGTCTGAAATATAAAAATGCAACACGATAATAAGCGTAGAAGCATACCCTGTAGACAGCATATCTACAATAATGTGGTGAGAAATACAACTTTTAGTTATTGACTTTTATTTCCTCAACACAAGTGCATTACGTAAGTACTCTTATACCATATTTCAATTTTAAGAGGATCATTTTCAAAATGATGCCTCCAATCTCAACCCAGATTTTATCAATGAGTACGTCCGAACATGTAAGACTTTGTTTTGAAATTCAAAAATAGTGTTAAGGTATTGGACCCGTAATAAAGTACAATGTACCTCCTTTTTGAAGAGTATTCAATTCCTACCATAAACCTACTTTGACTGCAATTTTCAGGGGGAGGGGGCGTAGGTTCTAGCCCCACTGGGACCAAATTTTTCTCCCATATTTTCCTTTTTTAGCTCGACTTTTCGAAGAAAAAGTAGAGCTATTGTACTCGCCCCGGCCTCGGTGTCGGCGTCGCCGTTGGTTAAAGTTTTTGATAAAGTCAAATATCTCTTTCACTATCAAAGCTATTGATTTGAAACTTAAAATACTTATTAACCATCAAGGTCTACACCAGGAGAAACAATCCACATAACTCTGGTTTGAATTTTGACAGAATTATGCCCATTTTTAACTTAGAATGTTTTGTTAAAATTTTTGATAAAGTCAAATATCTCTGTTACTATTAAAGCTTTTGGCTTGAAACTCAAAATAGTTATTTACTATCAAAATCTACACCAGGAGACACAATTCACATAACTCTGTTTGAATTTTGACAGAATTATGCCCCTTTTTAACTTAGAATTTTTGGTTAAAGTTTTTGATAAAGTCAAATATAGGAATTTATGTTCTCTTGAGAAATAAATCTATGTTATTTTTCAGTAGGTACGCATGAGCTATAATTTCTGCTTCTGTTACTCTAATCCAGTCCATATAATATAACGTGCCTCGATTAATCACTTTCACGCACGAGTAGTTCACGGGTTGGGTCGTTTTGATCAATTTTATATTTCAAACCGGTTCATTCCTTCACAAATAACTAAGCAGGCAAGTCGACACTTCATGTATAAAAATATGTTCATCACATGTTTGAAGAGCTGGCGTTTTCCAGTAATGTTGCCACAGAGAGGAGGATGCAAGAAAAATGCAGATAAGTTTTGAACAAATTGTCTTTTTCCTTTACAGTGTATTTCATTAAATTAAAGAAGGGTGCAAGTCTGCAGTGGTTGGCCGCTGGGGCACATGAATGGATGTTTTCATGTGTTGTTTGTGTCCAACAGTCATTTGTTGTTTGCGGTATCAGGGGCTGGGTTCTTTTCGAGGGAAATCCCCGTTTCTATTGAAAAGTAGCAGCAATCGTCATTATTTGTTTGTTGCCGTTTTGTTGGGACGTTGTGTTTTGGATATTGGCTGACAGTTTTACATGTCTCACGTCAAAGATTTGACACGTCGCAAAATTCTAATAATTTAGGATGAAAGCTCCAAGTTTACACTGCTTATACAGTCAAAACTAAACGACTATCCTCAACGAATAAGTGAAATATCTTTGAACATTTCAAGACCGAAGGCATCAATACGTGCATATTTTACAACAGCATTATCAACAACATTTTATTTGTTTCACTACTGCCTTAGATATACACTCTATTACAAATGAAATGCAAAAATTAAAAAACGATTGAAAATTGAGAATGAATGAACACATCTTTCTATGGTTGTTGCTACTAGCAGTTGAATACTTATAAAGTGTAATAATTTATCATGCTGTCCATTATGGTCATGTTGCTGTCATTACAGATGGTTATAATACTAAGTATACTAGAACGGATTTAGTAGATTTATGTACAGAAAAGGTCGACGTTGGTGAACACGACTAGTGGTCAAGACGATTCTTATGATGATATTGGAATGGACGATTTGGATGATGATCACAATGATTATCAATTTATTACTGACATTGTTATTATGTCTCTCAGAGGAGATACTGGTCCAACGCACTCGTACAGGAGAATTAATTTTGTTTGTTTGTTTGTTTGTTCAAAAATGCCTTTTTACGCTGTCCGTGTTGATCACGTGAGCTATATAAAATTTATATGATCCACAATTTTGGTATGCCTTTTAAATGTTTGATACTGCGGAGTATCTTAAAATTCAAGCTCACTTCCTAGGTTGGCCACTAGATCAGCATCTTAAGTTTGGCGTTCGACTGGCCTTCACTTATTATTGGTGTTAAGGGCGTGCGCTTCTTAACCGTTAGAGGGGGCCTTGACCTACATGGTCGGCCGTTCAACCAAATTCCTCGAATTGACTGTATCTTATATTAAACAGGGATTACAACTCTTCGGCCAATTGGTCTTTGACCCGTCGAAAGTTGTTTATAAATGTGTACTTGTAAGTCAGTACACATTATATATTTTATATATTTGTGGATCACTTTGCTACAAACCTCTAACATTTGGGTATGTTGAAACAGACATCACCCCCCTGTTTATGTCCTTGAGTGCCGCTTAGTGGACGCATTGGTCGAGAGGGCTAAGACGCTTTCCCACGGAGGTGAAGGCCCCTGGTTCGGATCCTGGCTACTCCCATTGCGGTGTGTCCTTGGGCAAGGCACTTTATCACGTTTGCCACAGTCGACCCAGCTGTAAATGGGTACCAGCAAACTGCTGGGGGTAAGGTATAAATGGTTTTAACTGTTCTTGGGGTGGGGTCGCTCAAAAGCTCTGCAGAACTTGTGTTAATTGTTTCACAAAGCGACGGTAAATAAAATTACCTTTACCTTTACCTTTTACCTTTTAGTGCAGTTGATTGCTTGGAGGGTTAACTATTGCGCGGCACAATGTGCCCGATCCTCACCTTTGCACCCGTGTCTGTTGCGTACAATGTATAACTAAACAAATTTATCAGTTTGTGGAATAGTATTCTCCAGTATTTCGTGCGTTGGATATCAATTTTTCTTTTCAGTTTTGCAGGTCCGCATAATGGTGTGGTCGCCATATATTATTTATTCCTCTGTGTGTGTGCGTGTGTGTGTCCGTGCGTGCGTGCGTGCGTGTCTGTCTGTCTGTGTCCATATGTCCGTCTGTCACAAAACTTGTCCGCACTCTAAGATGAACATTTCACATCCGATCTTCACCAAATTTGACGAAAATGTGTTTTGATCATAATATCTCGGCCAAAGTTCGTTAACTTGCCAAATCGGCTCAGGCACTTCGGAATGAAGGCCCTTGAAACTTGTTTTTTTTATAATCAAAGCACTGAAAGTCTGATAAGGCAGTCGCGTTATAATCAAAGCACTGAAAGTCTGATAAGGTAGTTGTGGGAGATATGCGCCTTTTCAAAAGCATCTCTAGTTTAAGAAATATAATATCGTGGTTATTTACTAATTGTTCTAATTTTATAATTTTGATGGTATCCTCATGATGATGATGATGTTGATGACGTTGGGCTAGTAATCATACCTTTGAACGCAAAATTAAAATATGATGATGATGATGGTGGTGGCGGTTATGATGATGATGATTAGACTATGCATTTTACTGTACATCGGGTAATAATTACAGCAGTACTATGTTGACCTTCCGAAACTGGAAATGGCTTTAAATTAATCATACATTAAGTATTAGATTGCGACACATTTTATTCATTATACAGCAGTACAATCTATTGTTTTGTTTTATTTTAAGCAGGTATTGAAAGTAAATTTCTTTTGGGCGATGGGTAAAGAAAACAGGCATGTGGACAACAGAAATTTATGCTGGTGTTGGGTAAAGTAGTTAAAATATGTTATTTGGTAGCATTACCTGAAGGTAAGTAGTCAGGTAAAAGCTACATGTTATTAAACCGTTGTCTGCGGTCCCTTTTGTTCTACCATCTAAATCGGTTTATGACCACATTATTTATGTTAACGCTTTTTATCAAAAACTATTTTGATGTGGATGTCGTAGAAGCGAAAGATAAAAAGTCGATGTTATTGAAAAGTTGTATTTGGTCCGTGTTCTACCGTATATGATACAGACTATACATTGGTTTATGTCTGTAATATCTATGTTTACGCTTGTAATTAAATTGTTTTACTGTGGCTTTTGTTAAATCAAAATTCTAAGGAGGTTAATTTGATCGAACTGATTTGAACGGCATATGTCATATAAATTTTGCTTTCGAATTACGACTTTGACTGTGTTTTCAGTGCTAGATGGTGCCTGCGCATGCATGTATTATGTAAGAAAATATTCCGTATTACACTGCCAGTGGCTTAGTCGTACAGGAATTGCAGTAACATTGATTCTTGAATATTGCAATAGTATGGTATCTTAATGCCGCCATCTATTTAATAATTTTCGTCCAAACTGTCAAATCTAGGGCTGTGCGCTTTGCGACTTTATCGTAATCACGAAATCCTTTATCAATAATCAACATCTGTATAGTATTTCTATTATTTAGTTATTTGATTCCGAGGGGGTTAACCCAACATAATAGATAATAATTTTGATACTATATTTACTTTTATTTAGATGCTTGTGTATGCAGCTTCTATATCCTCTTGTCACAGGCGTTGTGCTGTCGATATATGTCATTATACCGGAACCAAGGAAGAAGCACTGTCTAGTCGAACAATACACTAGAAATAGAAACGCAGCCTGAGAGCACTGTCGAACCATTTGGTGGTTTGCATGAGACTAATTCTAAAATAAACTCGGAGTGGCAGGGTGGCATGACCTCGGTAGAGTTCTTTCACCTTAGACTGGTGAAAGTAAATGGAAACTTTGCTAGCAGGGTAAGCAAAACACTATTAAGTAAAATTTTTGATCTATTCAAATATACGTAATTACATACTTGAATAATGGCTGAATTATAAAGTGCGCGTCTTATAAAGATTACCACCTGACCTATTTCGGGTTAGATCCAACAAATTATCAGGGAAAAAGTAACTGCTGCATATTGTTGATTAGATAAAATCAAGAGAAATAATGGCCAATTAGAGTTGAATATAGCTTATATTGCCATCTTTGAAAGTAAATTATCCGGAAAATCTGGTATTATTAAAGAAACGAATGCTTGCATGTGGCTATTCAGTAATTAGATACAATATTCAATGTACCATTTTATGGACGAATTTTATTTCCTAAAATATTTGGTGGCCCTCAACACACTTTGTGCATTTCGGTATGGCATATTGTATACACAATCACCAGTATAATTTAGGCAATCAGAGCAAAATCCATTATCAATGTGTTGAGAATTCGTTGAGCATCTTGGCCTCGGAATTTCGGCAGCTGGATTTGCTAGCAGAATTTGCAATTTTGCATTCTCCTTCCATTGTCTAGTACATGTGTACTTATCATAAATTTAGAGCTTCAGCATCATAGCGTTGCCTATTTTGTTTCTATGCAATTTGGCTAGAAATCTATCATTTCATGCTTCATTTCATGATACTTCTATCTCATACAATATGCCATGATATTTCATTAATTTTCTGTAATGATATTATAATAATAAAAGTCACGGCCTTATCCCATTCAATCAGCATTTGTTATTTATTGTCAGTAGTCAGAAGCGACAGACTGCTCTTACTGATATATGGTTAAAATCTAGGTCAGTTCTCGTCATGGTTAAAACAACATGTCTCTCAGAGTGCGGGCGAGTCTGTCGCTTCTTATTTTCATGTCCTACAGATAAAATAACTCTGTAAATACTATCAAAGCTTTTGACTTGAAACTTAAAATACTTGTTTACCATCAAAGTCTACACCAGGAGACACAATTCCCATAACTCTGACTGAATGTTGACAGAGTTACGTTCCTTTTAAACTTGGATTTTTTGTACTGGCAAAGCTCTAAGTCAGATTCAAGCACTGAGATAAGTCGAGCGCGCTGTCTTACGGACAGCTCTTGTTCTACTAAGTTTTTACTTCTTCCAAGACAATGGATGTATTGTACAAAAGTGGAAAATTTTCATTTTATAAGTGATTTCTTGCTGTTCAAAGTGAATGTATCTCTGAATCAGGAGGGGTAGAGTTCGACATCTTTGAAAATACTGAGTTACGTGCGGTAAAATTTCTCTATTTTGCCTTCATTCTTTAGATTAGATATTGTGGGAGAAATGCAGGTAGGTTTACTTCTGCCCCAAGGTTATTTTTGAATGAAGTGAGCAAAATTCAAAACAGATCCACAGGATTCGACCTTAATTTTTCAGTGTTGGAATTAGAATTCTGTCTCATTAAATCTGTTTACTTGAGGCACCCTAGAAAAAAATGATATTTACAGTTTTATTTTGTGTTTTATAATTGTTTAACAATAGTTTGATGTTTCTTTTATCAAAATTAATGTTGTAATGAATTCTCTGCAAACGTTTTAGATATTGGCCATCACATTGAAATTTGTCTCTACTTGAGTTTGAGGAAATACCATAAATTATACAAAATTTACAACAAAAAAAACGGCACGGTAAAAGTTGTTTAAAATTTGGAACACAGTGCGAAACATGGTCAACTTTAAGAATATACCAATCAAATCCATTTTTTAAACATTACTCTTAGGGGTCCAATACCTTAAGATCAGTTTTGGGATAGAGATGTGATTTATATGTAAAATTTGACCAAATTTTTCATTTTTAAACTGCTGAAATGGGTTTATTTTTTTTTTGCTTTTCATGAATCCTACAAAAGAAATATGGCGTTACTGCATTCAGAACTTCATCAAATAATATTGCCTCATACAGCAAATCGACATAAATAGTCCTATCATTCTATCTATTTTCTTGCAAACTGTTCTCGTTTAAAAATACGTCCCAGAAGTGTAATACAGGTATTGGATTATTAGTTTGCAAACATTTAAGTCTTATAACTTATTTTCGTGAAATAGTCATCTTTACGATTTTAAGGATTAGCCATGCCATTTCACAGTTATGTGTATCATGTTTATTATACTCTTGCTTTACCCCTTATCCTGTTATTTCTATTATTATACTCTTGCTTTACCCCTTTCCACGTTAAATTTCTATAATTATACTTTATTGTCTTAACCCTTATCCTGTTAAATTTCTATTATTATACTCTTGCTTTACCCCTTACCCTGTTAAATTTCTTTTATTATACTCTTGCTTTACCCTTACCCTTTTATATTTCTATAATTATACTCTTTTGACTTACCCCTTGCCCTGTTAAATTTCTATTATTACACTCTTGCTTTACCCCTTACCATGTTAATGTTCTATTATTTTTTCTATTTCTTCTTTATTATGAACTTGTCCATCTTTAAATTTGGACAGTACCATTAACTGTTAAAAGGGGTGCTTACCAAAACGATACTGACTGAATACCAAATAGTGAGATCACAAGGTCTGTATACTTCCCCCCCCCCCCCCCCCCCCCCCCCCAACCACCACCACCACCACCAATCCCCGGTTCTGTAAGGTTACAAACTGACCTCCTTTAATTAGAAAAATAATGGAGTTTTGGTGCATTAAAATTTAACTAAAGTAAAGTAAATGCTGATTCACATCACCCGCTGAACGCCAATATAATCTTTGTTTGGAATCGGCTGTGCCACAAAGTATGGTGCATGATGATGGACTGAGTGAAGAAAATTCGAGAAATCTGCGGAGTAGTAAGTAAGGTAGTGACGGTGATTCTTTATATGCCACCAGGGATGAATTAGATACAATCTAGTAATGAAAAGGAATGCCAACGAACGGTAGGATAGCATACATACATATTCACAGTGGATTGCAAACAGGAAGATGCGAATGTAGAAAGGACAGTTATAAACAAAACGTTAAGAAAGTATATAAATGTGAAAGAAAAACCGATAAGAAACGTAAATAATTACAGTTAGCATCTCATGTACCCGACACAGACTTTAGAAGATGAAGCACATGAAGAAGATATATTAGAGACAAGTAATTATGTAAGTACTGGAAAAAGGGGAAAATGTTAACTGAAAGAAGGAATTGATCAACTACAGATACACAAGAGGAATGGTCGACACATGATAGAATGACACAAAGTATTAATATGCATGCAATAACATTGGGAAAAGGCTTGAAAATGTGAAAAATAAAGAATGAAATACGATGGAGAAAGGAAAAATGGTTAATCAAGAGCACCGCCTTGCGGGTGCTGATGCTCATCTGATTTTTTTGTATAATAGAAAAATTGTCCTACCCATAATTTTCTAAGTCCAAAAAGGGCCATAATTCTTGCAAAAAGCAGGATGGAGTTATGTCTCTTGATGTACAGGGTCAGCTTATGATGGTGAACAACTGTTGCAAGTTTCAAAGCAATAGCTTTGACAGTTTATGAGAAAAGCTGACCTAAACATAAAACTTAACCAAGCAATCTGATTTTCTAAGTCCAAAAGGGGCAATAATTCTTGAAAAAAGCAGGATGGAGTTACGTTTCTTGATGTACAGGGTCAGCTTATGATGGTGAACAAGTGTTCCAAGTTCAAAGCAATACCTTTGATAGTTTAGGAGAAAAGCTGACCTAAACATAAAACTTAACTAGGCAACGCCGACGCCGGCGCCGATCAAGTGATGACAATAACTCATCTTTTTTTTCAAAAAATCAGATGAGCTAAAAACTGAAATACGAAGGAAGGATATGTAAGAAAATAAAATGAAAATAAAACACCCCAAGATGTCTAAAAGAAGAGGCAGGATGTAAACGAAGGAGAAACATAAGATGGGACACAACGTTTATATAGAAATGGAAAAGATTCTGAAAGAAAACGATCATCGGAAAATAGTGAAGTATACAGTAACAAACATGAAAAACACTACAATACAGTAACAAACATGAAAAGCACTACAATACAGTAACAAACATGAAAAACACTACAATTCTGAAGTGGAAAATAGAAGTGAAAGTAGATATCATTAATTCAGGCCTTTATGAAGAAAGTAAGTAAAGAGAAGCCAGCCACCTAGGGCACAAAATGGCACAATTTCGTGGCATACTTTGCATTTGTCACAAGCAAAACATCAAGTAACATAATGTAACATTACGTAGCCTGATTATAGCTCATGAAATATTGTTTACTGCTCCGTAGTCTGGCCGATTTTAGAAAACGAAGTAGAAAAAGACACTTCTTCTCAGACACATGTGACATAAGTAACGTTCATTTAACATCCTTGTAACCTCCTTATAACATCCATATAACACAACTTAAGACGTTTTTCGGCCAAATTTAAGAAACGAAGTGAAACATGCGTAACATTTTGACTACAAATAGACACCTCTTCTCAAACATATGTAACATAAGTAACATCTATGTAACATTCTTATAACATCCTTGTTACATCAGCGAATATAGGGAGCATCGATAAAAAACAAAGTATTAGAAAGCGGTATGGATGAACCCTCCACCTACCCCGTCATCCAGCCCCACCCCCACTCCCAACCAGAAACAAATGGACTGTTAAAAGAAACAAAAACTGTTTTATTTGGTAATATATTTCACTTCCAAAGATTCTGCTTTGAGCTTCTCGCCAGTTTTGCCAAAATTATTGTTCATGTCGGTACCGAGTACAGAAGTTAGCCGCTCTGTAAGTACACGGAAGATGAACAGAATAAGATTTATAAGACAAAAATAACCAGAAGGCGAAGTGTCCTTACAGATGAGGATTATGAATGATGATGATGTGTTTGAAATACCTATTCTCTTAGGAGATTGTATCTGAATAAAATGACAATTAGGATTTAAGTTCATTTGACGATGTGAACAAACCATTTCACAGAAACGGGTCGTTTAAATATCCTTGCAATCTTGTAGACTACGCCACTAAAATTAAAATTCTAGGGCTCATTACAGGCGTACAGGCATAAAGAAATCTGAACCGTACCATTAGAAAACCAACATAGTGCATTTACGACCAGCATGGATCCAGACTAGCCTGCTGTTCCCTTTCAAAGCCTACTGCAATTAGAGAAACCGATAGCGAACAGCATGGATCCTGACCAGAAGTCTGGATCTATGCTGGTCGCAAGTGCACTATGTTGGTTTTCTCGTGATGTGGCTCAATTATGCTTTTTCATGTTTGATGCGAATCCGATAGGAAATGCCAGTGTTACTTCTGTACTTCAACTTAAACTGAGTCCATTATGTGAACAAATGACAGTGAAAATTCTTTTTCAGCAGTATAAATGAGTTTTAAGCGAAAATTTTCAGTCATTCCAAAGTCATCAGGATATTTCAAACGGCAACTGGAATTTAATACTGGTCTTAGCAATACCATAATACCTTTTAAATTATTCTTAATTTTTTTGTTTTTAGAAATACGACCAATTTTGTTTGTAAACTCTTGATCGCACGACCTATAAAAGAGTCTTAGACGAAAACTTTAAAGTGAATTCATTAGTTTATACTTTTCATATTTCTGTTCATTAAAATGAAGCATTACTGAAAAGTCACAAGTTTTGATAGAATGAAACTGTTGTAAAATATAATTGAAGGTCTGTACCTCACATTTCTCTGTTTCGTTTTTCTTCAGTTCCGGTTCCTGTAATTTAGATGTTGGCATGGATCTTTTTATTACGTCCAGTGTATTTATAGTTTTTAAAATAGTTCGATCACAGTAACATTCCCTTCTGCTCATAATGAAAATAAAATAATTAGCAGTACATAAAAGTATTAAAGCACAGAAACACATATATAATTTAGAATTTAAAGCCATGTTAATGTTTAATGTTGAAAGATCATAAAAAGGTCTAATCCAATAATAGTCAAAATAATACACAATCTTGTTTGTTCTGGGTAATTTGATACCGTAAGGTAACGTTTATGATAATAAAAATCGATAGCCTACAAAAGGTTTATATAATATAACGTCAATTTTCTATCTACTTGTCAGGTTTAAGTCTTCTTCACTATTGGGAAATGTACAGTATACTGTCTACAACAAGAAGGAATAAAACATTAGATAGATTATTAATTTACAAATCAGACAAAAATGTAATATATCGGGTAAAACATCACCCCTCAAGGATTAAGCGAGTGAGATTACGACAGATTACGCAGCAAGGATAAGGAGTTCGTTCCATTTCTTCCGAGCAGAATAAAGCGCATACTGAAGTTAAAGTTTAAAACACATGCTTTGTCAGAACAGAACAGAATAGAACAAAACTTTATTAACTCAAATCATATACATGACATATGAGTACACATTGAAAATAATGTTTCAAATACTATCTTAAAACACAAGCTTTGCCATAGTGTTCAAGCTCGTATGGTCTTATATTTGAGTAGGTTCATGTGTTAAAAGACAATACATTTTTTTATTTACACCCATTCACAGCCGACTCCTTACAAAAGCTTTATATATTGTTAATTTTCTATTAACTGTTGTATACCTGTTCAAGGCCAGGGATGATAGAAGAGTCGTACACAAGCAGGAACAGTGATATGCAGGTTTGACCCCTTAAGGATTAAGAGCAGAGTAATGTAGGTAACGAAATAAAAGTTTAACACACAAGCTTTGTTATAATGTTCAAGTTCGTACTGGAACAGTCTTAGATTTGAGTAGGATAAGATCAAAGGTATAATCTCTTAAACATAAAACATGAATTTTCTTTACATCCATTTACTATTTGCCTGCCGACCGGAATATTAAATTTTAAGGAGGAAAGAGAAAGTGTACGTTATTAATGGGACAGTAATAAGCGGTTATTTATGAATATTTATGAGTATACTCGTAAGCTATAAATCAAAAGTAAATAAATCATTTGTTGAACACAATGCCATAGAAAACTCCATTAAATTTTAATTAAGCCACATACTTGTGTCACGGTATGGACTTAGTCACACTGGGGGAGAATATGTTTTAAAAGACACCCTGCTGCTATCTTCCTTTTTGTTAGCTTTTTACATGTTTTATTCTTGAACAGTTCGACCTACCGTGCTCTGACAACGATCAGTCCTTCGGGATTCTGTAGATGTTATAACAAGAAAAGCTATGCGTTATCCCTGCAAAGCTTATTTTTATAATTAGACAGCTTAAATGCATTTGATGAGTATTTTCTACATTTAAAGTTTCTAAATAAAGATGAAATATAAATATGATAAAAGATACGCGTGGTGTTTATGTTTAAGTGACTAACCGCAATAGGATACCTCAGCCGTAATTTGAGCCGTTAATAACCATACCACGGTGTGGTATTGTATCTGGTACACCAAACTGGTCTACAATTTAATGTTAAAGCGATGATTAAAGGTAAATTGTATTTATACTTATTCATTTCCATACATAAAGACATTATATAGGGGATACTACTAAAATATAACAGGGTGTTTTGATTTTAATGCATAAGTCAAGGCAAGACAGTTGTGGATCTGCAAAGAATTACATAGTTATATTTTTTCTTTTATGATTTATTAATAATACATAATGGCCAAATTGACTGAAAATTGATAATTGAGCCGTGCCATGAGAAAACCAACATAGTGGGTTTGCGACCGGCATGGATCCAGACCAGCCTGTGCATCCGCGCAGTCTGGTCAGGATCCATGCTGTTCGCTTTTAAAGCCTATTGGAATTGGAGAAACTATTAGCGAACAGCATGGATCCTGACCAGACTGCGCGGATGCGCAGGATGGTCTGGATCCATGCTGGTCGCAAACCCACTATGTTGGTTTTCTCATGGCACGGTTCATATATCTATAACGTAGTTTACATTCTGCGGTCAGCTGCGTAGAGTGAGCATGCGCGAACGACATTTGACTTACGTTGCTAAGGAATCGGCCAAATGTTAATTCATTTATAATGACTGTTTATTATTGTTTTTTCAGTACCAGTGCTATAACTGTATATGAGAAATGAAATGCAGGACTTTGTTATTGTTATACGGTATCGGTACCATGACGGAATAAAGTCAAGCTATTCATTTAAGGAGGTAGTACACCTTGTCACAATGGCAGATTCCAATTAATTGAACAGTGGCAAGTTACTGTATTTCATGTAATTCAATCTTTGCTATCATATTAAGCTCGTTTATCTCTTATGCTTCAAGTAGTTTTAATCCAGGTTTGAAGAACATGAACCTCCAAAGTAATCTTTTATTGAAAAAAAGGATAAAATACGGTTATTTAACAGTGTATTTTGTTTTCACTGCTATTCGTAAAAAGCTGTGTAGTTGATAATTGTATTAGAATGCGGGCATGAGCTTGCTAATAAAAGCTTAAAATGTATATGTCAGGGGACTCATGTTTCCCATGGTAACCCATTTTCTATCATTTCTAAACAACTATGTATGATAACGGGTCTTTCGATAGACTTACAAAGTCTGTTGAGATCAAGTAATCTGTAATAAAGTTTACTCTTTTTTCACACTGACATTGATATTTTCATAAATGATCAGAAGGTGCTTTACATTTAATGACCCTAACCACTGATGCCAGTTTAGTCTTTCGACGGCTTCAGTGCCCGTTCTCTTTATGACCAGAATGGAATATAAGGGGAATTTTATTAGCAGAATTTCAAACACTTTACATCGTATCCTATTTATCTGAACTTTTAGAGTAACCATGGCAACAGAGATGTCTAAAATGTGTTATAGCTTGCTTTTTTATCGCACTTTCTTAGAAAAAGATAAGTTCAACACAAATTTAACATTTTCTTTTAATATAGCTTCAAGTCATTTTATTTTTAGAGTAAATAATATGTTCATTTCCTTTGCATTTATTTAAACAAACATTTTAAAAAGCTTAAAAGACTTACTACAGTAATCCTCATCTGACGGCTTTTTATAGAAAATTCACTGTGCTTACAGTTATCATTCTGATGGATAGTGTTGAAATACAGATAAAAAGCTGAAACTGTGTTACTTTCTTAGACCAAAATTTTACATTCAGATATATAGGTCATTTATTTATTTTTCAGTATTATTATACCATTTAGCATCAGATCGGACACAGGTTATTGATATTTTTTCAGAAGAATGGATATACAAACACATAAACGTTGTCGTAAATTCCTCAAGTTAGCATGCGTTTGGGCATGCGCACATACGAATATTAAAGCATACTACCTCCTTAAAGTGGCAGGGGCCATTTACGCATTTGGCCCGGGTACGTTTTCTAAATAAAATAGATGTACTTTACAGGCATATATATTCAACTGGTTATTTATGTTGTTTATAGAACTAAGGATTCCTGCGTACGAGTAATTATTGTATAAAATCGATTTCCCTAGCTCCGTGTAGAATCTTACCTGAGGTAACGGAAGTCAGACGAAATGGAAACGGTCATCCATCCATCCACATTCAGCTAAAATTTGCGGAAAAAGTAAACGGTTAAGAGACACTTTTCTTCTCACCATTATTGTCGTCTGGTAATATGCTTTAAAAAAATACATGTGTTTTAGGTCAGTCATTTACAAATAATACGGTACAGGTCGCGTAAGGTGTGAATTTGGGTCATTTTTGCCTCAAAATTTAGTGTCCTGGGCTGAGAATAATGATATAACTGTAGATGAACAAAATGGTTTCCGGAAAAAACAGAAGTACTATAAACCACGTTTCAACATTAAGTAATATTATTGATACAAGGAAGAAACTAAAACAGTCTACATTCTAAGCATTTTTTGATTTTCGGAAAGCATACGACTTTGTTGAAAGAAATATTCTCTGGAAGAAACTTAGTGATTTAGGTATTTACGGTAATATGTTCCTAGCAATAAAGTCTTTGTATCACTCTGTTTCATCTTGTGTAAGATTGAATGGAATTAACACAGACTGGTTTGACGTACACTGTGGACTTCGTCAAGGTTGTTCCTTATCACCTCTGCTTTTTAATTGTTTCATAAATGATCTAGTTGTACAGGTAAAATCTATTGGTAAAGGGGTCTATATTGACAATGAACAAATTTGTATATTACTGTATGCGGATGATATTGTTTTAATTGCTGAAAATGAACATGATTTGCAATCTATACTGGATATATTATCTAATTGGTGAAAGTTAAATTCAATGTCAATTAATCCTATGAAAAGTAACATTGTTCACTTTCGTCCTGGTTCTTATGATAACATAGAGAAAAGATGAAACTTCACAGGTCGCTCAACACGACAAAAACGAAAATGTTGCAGGCTCGATTTGATTAAGCCTGTACATGGACGGTAGTGGAAATGCATGCTACCGTCCACGCCCTCTAGCCCCGGATTTAGCAGAACTCAACATTTACACATGCTAAAAGTACAAAAGCAATTTAGATACATCCGCAGATGTATTCAAACGGCAGTGAACATGGAACCTTCATGGATACACGTGTTGAGGCGTGTAATGCCATGAAGAGCGGCGTTTGTCCCCAGATAAAATAATGGGTTTGCCCCAAACGAGAAAACAATAGACAGGACTAAACAAATTGGAATTTAGGAAGGGGATCTGAGGTTATGGAGCCTGCGTATCACAGGAACTGTCAAAAGACAAAATTAAAAAGCAGGCACCATATCCAAGGGGTGATTATACAATACCCAAGGCTATTAAAGCGCGGGAGTATTTGAACCACCCAGGCCGAAATGGTCATGTTGAGAAACTAAACAGTACCAATAACGACATAAAAGTCGTGCTGAACGATCTGAGAAGATCGAAAAATAACAGCCCTGATTGAATGTGCGGGCAGACTTTTCTACTTTTAGTTTTTCATGCTGTGAAAATGAACTGAAACTTGTTGGTTAATACACTTACCTGGGTATTCTGCTTGATGAGCATTTGGATTTTAACAAAACTGCTAAATGTGTAGCTCAAAGTGCAAGCAGGGCTTTGTGGTTATTGATTGCCAAATCTAAAGCTATGGGGTCTATGCCATATGATGTTTTTGTAAAGCTGTATGATTCAATGGTATGGCCTATTATTTCCTATGGAAGTGCCGTTTGGGGTAATAGGTCATTTTCGTGCATTAACTCTGTACAAAATCGGGCTATGCGTCATTTTATGGGTGTTGGTAAATACACGCCTACTACAGCTCTTTTCTGGAGAACTGGCTTGGCAGTCACCTCATGTTAGACAGTGGAAATCTATCTGTCATCATTGGCATAGGTTTAGTAAGATGGAGGTGACAAGACTTAACTATAACGTTTTCACGGCATGTAGAACTATAAGTGGAAATAGATGTAAAAATTGACAATTTGTTTTTACAAAATGTTTAGACAAACTAGGATTAACTGAACATTACAGGCAGTGTGAAAGACAGTCGTCCAAATATTTTTGTGATAAAGTTATTGATAGTTTAATGTCAGAGTATAGCGTTGAATGGCATAACCTGTTGAACAGAAATACAAGTTTGAATGGCAGAGCAGGAAACAAGTTAAGGACTTACAAATTGATGAAGCAAGAGTTTTTAACTGAAAATTATTTGAAAATGTTAATGCCTTTAAAACATAGGGCGGCTTTTGCTTAATTTAGATGTGGGGTTGCCCCCATCAGACTTGAAACTGGCCGGTATGAGAACCTCCTCATTGAGAATAGGATTTGCCCAGTTTGTAGGGAATCTGTTGAAAGTGAGGTACATGTTATACTTCATTGTAACGCTTATGAAAATATAAGACTGCAATTGATGGCTAAAGCGTCTGAGATTAATCCCGCTTTTAGTACATTCACAGATAATGAAAAATTTGTTTTTATTTTCTCCAACGAAGATACTGTCAAGGTCACCGCAAAAAAAGCTGTTATAATATATTGCAATTAAGGTCAAACATTTTGTACCCGTAGGTATTGTAGATTTTTTATCGTAGGCTTTTTAGGATTCTATGTTTTTATTTACTTTTAGTGGTAGTTTTACTTCGTATTCTGTAGCCGCTGATAATTTCTTTTATCTCTCTGTGTTATTTAAGATATAATATATATATAAATATATATCTCATTTAGTGATATGTTGTTGGATGGACTCATTGTTTGGAGTTTAAATGCAAACGAATGGAATGTTGAAGGCGTAGCCCGAGGGATGTAATGGTGTGCATTTGAACGACAGACAAGTATTTTGTTCGGGGGCAGATCACTGTTTTTAGATATATTGTTTCTTTCTTTTTTAACAGGTTAATAATTGTTTTTCCAGCTTGGCTGTTCAAAGAATAGAGAGAGCTAAGGGACTTACTCATGCGTCGGTGTCGGCGTTCTGATTTGTTAGGTGTTTGATGGCTTACATTGCACAAGTTCCATAACTCCATAACTATTTCTTTTCCCCCTTTACTTAATAGTCTCTTGTAATTCAATATTATGAATGGCATTGTACTTTCTATGACCTTTATATTTGTATGTATGTAAATATTTGTACAATGATGAGACTCAATAAATAAACTAGATAAAATGTAAATATAATTATACGCAAACGTGTTAGTAATTCGTCTTGCCCTTGTGAAATTATACGCGATCGTGTTAGTAATTCGTCTTGCCCTTGTGAAATTATACGCGATCGTGTTAGTAATTCGTCTTGCCCTTGTGAAATTATACGCGATCGTGTTAGTAATTCGTCTTGCCCTTGTGAAATTATACGCGATCGTGTTAGTAATTCGTCTTGCCCTTGTGAAATTATACGCGAACGTGTTAGTAATTAGTCTTGTCTTTTTGAAATTATACGCGAACGTGTTAGTAATTAGTCTTGCCCT
The DNA here is from genome assembly GCF_021730395.1 of Mercenaria mercenaria. Taxonomy (NCBI): domain Eukaryota; kingdom Metazoa; phylum Mollusca; class Bivalvia; order Venerida; family Veneridae; genus Mercenaria; species Mercenaria mercenaria. The sequence continues at coordinate 49,103,388 of NC_069378.1, forward strand.
TGTGAAATTATACGTCAAAGTCTATATTTGCCCGATACGTATGTAAAATTTTAGTTGCACACATACTATGTAAAACTTTACACCTGCCTGTATATAAACTTTGCGTACACGTATATTATGCCTGTACGCACGTATATTAAGTCTGCAATTGCATATACGCAGAAGCTTATACCGGGCAAATATATATGTCCACGTATAGTTTTTCAAGTGAACGCTTAATTGTGCAGTTGAACATATACATGCTCGTGTACGCCGAAATACGAGTGTAAATACACACTTATACGTATACGTGAAAAATGTATACGAGTCGAAAATTCAATATATTTACGCGTGTACTTATATCTATACGTGCATGTACGCACACGCAAGGAAGACTTCCGATCCAAATTGTATACCATCAATAAATTAAAGTTCGACAGTTGTACTTACGGCCATTTTAAATAAGATTCAACATGCGGCCCTAAGCCGCTCACCTGAGTAACTCATCATAACAGTGTAAACATGTTTTACGTAGTGATTTCAAAGAGACAAATATTCTGACCAATTTTCATCAAAATTTGACCAAATATGTGGCCTCTTGAGTGTGCACAAGCATTTTCTTTGATTTGACCTAGTGATCTACCTTTTTACCCCACATGACCCTGATTCAAACTTGTCCAAGATTTAATGAAAACAAACATTCTGACAAAGTTTCGGAAAGATTGGAGTAAAACAAGTGGCCTCTAGCGTGAATACAAGCTTTTCCTCTGATTTGACCTAATGACCTATTTTTTGACCCCACGTGACCCGGATTTGAAATCGTTTAAGACTATATGATATCCGATACCATTTATTTAGGAAATAATGTATAGGAAAACCGTGTTTAAACGTTATTTACACACAGGAAGAGATTGTACGTCCGCGAAAAAAATTCACGAGCCCTCGTGAATGAGTCTGGCGGCGTATAACCGATTTTGAGTGTATTAATTTAGGTAAAGTACGATTTTGCTATACATTATTTCGATTATGATATGTCCTTAACCTGAAACAGTAGATAAAATGTAGTAGTAGTCTTTCTTGGTCGCAACAAAAACATTACGTCATCGCGCGTTAACTGACGTCATTTTATGTAAGCATGTTTTAACAGAAACAAGCCAAATATGAACGGTGTGTTGCTCTTTGAACTATGTAATAAACATTTATAGAGACATTTTTAGACCAATCAAAACGTGTCCGCTAAAGATTGTGTTTAAACGAATTAATTTCATATAGATTTTATAAATATAAAGGCAGTTTACCTCATGATGGTAACTAAAATTCTAAATAATGACAGAGAAACAATTATAAAATAACGCAGGTTGCTTGTATAGAACATTCAAGACAGACAATAATACTCAAGTCTTGAATTGATCATTTTGAGGTGTTTTATTTAAGGTATCCTGTCTATAAATAGGCAACATTTCGATGCCTGGTGACCCAATGTATTAGTAAACGTGGTGACCATAAATAATATGCATGAATCACTAACAGTCATGTTTTTGACTACGAAATGATAATTCTGACTCTGTAATAACTGGGTTCCTGTTGAAGTATCATTGAAAACTATAAGGTTAATGTTTATGCCAAACTATTTCAAAATTCCTTTATGTATGGCAGATCGAGTTACAGTCCGGACAAGAATTACAAAATTACAGTCGGACGGACAAGGCGAAGTTAATATGCCCACCTTCAAGGCATAAAAATCAAAAAAACATAAAAAAAACATACTGTAGTGTAAATAAGAAGTTATATGCTGAAACATCGTTAAAAGATGTAAGGATGTTTTTGATAAATAAAACCGAAAATTATCAACTGCTTTTGTAAAATTTTTGAAATAGATATATAGATATACTTATTTACTTAATAATAACAAAATATATTATCAAAATCTGAAAAGTGGATCCCTCGGAAGCATTGATGACAAAGCTAATAGTGAATATTGCAGACTCGATTTGATTGAGACCGCATTAAGGTTTAGGAGTATATCACCAAAACACAGAAATATTCTATAAACGAACAACATCGTTACCAATATTTTACCTGGCCATTACATCTTCTGCCGTACTGTCCCGTACTGAAAATATTCTGAAAAGTTGTCCCCCTTTGAAAATGAATGCCATTTGTAAAGAAATAAAAATAAACAATCGCTGAAAACTGTGTTCCACCTAGTTATGTGAAACTTCAACACTCGCACGCTATTACAAATGCATCAAAACAAACATGTGTAACAGTTCCTTGAAAATGATGAGTTTTTAAAAGCGCTTGACTGTCTGGAATTGGGGCCTGTTTAAACAGTTCTTTTTTCGGAATTCAATGCTTATATCAGTATACTGACACTTGTTTTGTAGAGTAATATAAGTAATATACATGTTATCATTACAAAAACAACAAAACAAGTGTCAGTATTCTAATATAAACATTGAATTCCGAAAAAAAGACTGTCTAAATGGGATCCACGTCCGGGCAGTCAAACGCCTTCAAAAAATCACCATTTTCAAAGAACTGTTACACATGTTAGTTTTGATTCATTTGCAAACGCATGCGAGTGTTGAAATTTCACATAATTAAGTGGAACACAGTTTTCATCAATTGTTTATTTTTATTTCTTTACAAATGGCATTCATTTTCAAAGGGGGACAACTTTTCAGAATATTTTCAGTACGGGACAGTACGACAGAACATGTAATGGTTAAGTAAAATATTGGTAACGATGTTATTCGTTTATAAAATATTTCTGTGTTTTGGTGATATACTCCTAAACCTTAACTGAAGTGTGTTTATTTTGTACACTAGTCAGCAGTGTATTATACATGTATCTAGATAATTTGCAATCATGCTTTGCACGGAATGTCACGGATCAGAGGGATAGACTGGCTATATTCATCACTTCAACCCGGCAAACTGTATGAAATCTCAAGTGGTAGTATATTCTTGGCATGGGTATGGGTAAATGGAAAGTAGGATTTTCTGTGTCATTGATTGATCTTATTATTAATAAGTACTTACTATTATATTTACTTTAAGATTTTCATTTTAAAAAATATATGAGCCGTGCCATGAGAAAATCAACATAGTGGGTTTGCGACCAGCATGGATCCAGACCAGCCTGCGCATCCGCGCAGTCTGGTCAGGCTCCATGCTGTTCGCTTTTAAAGCCTATTGGAATTGGAGAAACTGTTAGCGAACAGCATGGAGCCTGACCAGACTGCGCGGATGCGCAGGCTGGTCTGGATCCATGCTGGTCGCACACCCACTATGTTGGTTTTCTCATGGCACGGCTCATATATATTTAGATTGTCTATTTTGGTTATTATATGATCTGGAGGCCGTTGATATTTGCTTGATGAAGTGATATGCAAGTGTATTTTTTTTCGTCTTTGTAGTTAATAAAAGTTAAGCTTTAAACTTGTCTTCATTATATTTTCCTAGAATTATATCTGTTAAACTTTCACCTTTGCCATAAGCCAAGCCCGGACTGACTCATGCTGCAAACCTTTTAGAGTGACTGGCCAAAGCTCAACCATACGAGTATTATAGTGATTGGTTTGCTTGTAAAAAGAAAACAGGTGCCATCTGGGATGACTAGGTTCTATTTTTAATTACAGTCGGCCGTCTTGTAACTGATGTAATAACCCATTTGCATATAAGCAAAGAACATAATGCGCATACGCGGAGGCCTTATTTGATTGAATACGTAGGCTGCCGACATTAGACCTATATATACATTGATCTGTTGTCATACAAAGGTCACTGACATCGCCGTTCTATTTTTAAAAATCATATTAACTTTAGTTTATAACATACACAAACATGAATCGTTAACTCGATCTCGAGCTTGATCGCGAACATTTGCGGTCAGGTCTTTGGCCCAAGATAGAGCTAAATATGAAATGAATAAGCAAAATTATACAGACTTACATCATTCTATAATAAATATCAATAGATTATAATATCATAATTATATGTATAGAAATAACGTCACCCATGCGTAAAATGCATTAAAACTGTCCTTACCAGATTCAAGGTCTTTAAACAGGCAATGAATTTTTAGATTAAGGTTCATGTAAAGTCTTTTGAAACAACCCCTCGGGTGAATTTTTGTTTTAGTTTTTTACGCCACATAGGCCTTGATCTATCATAAAGAATACACCAAAATGTTCATAATAAGTAAAAGAAACTTTCAAGACCGGTTATTCCATTTTGAACAACACATTTTGTCTTATATCACATGTGCTTTGACTGTTCATGTTCTTTTTTGTAGAAGATATCAAGCTTCTTTTTCAAAAGTATTTTGTCATTACTTTTATAATCATTGTGTGTCTAACATATTTGTCCAGGTACTCCGGGAGTTGAAAGTGTTACAAACCATGTACATTTAAAAAAATGCAAAAACTGCAAAATGAAAGTTAAAGTAATGCTGTCAAATAGACAAAAAACTGCAGTATTTCAACAAATATGAAAGTAAACTATTTTTCATTTCCTGGAGTACCTAGATAAGTATGTAAGACACACAACAAAAACAAACTTAGAAAAAAAATATGTTTGAAAAAGAAGTTTGATATTTTGTACAAAATAGAATGTTGAAAGCTGAAGTACATGTTTTGTAAGACAAAATACATATTACCAAACAAGGTGACCTCTATAGAAAGTATTTACAACTTCTTCTGAACAACTCCGTACATGTATGTTATGAATATTACGAGTCTGTCTGGTATAATTTCCAAAATGAAAATTTACTAGGGGGTGGTGTCAAACGCTTTACATGAACCTTAAATCCTTGATTTGACTGGGCCACGATACGTGTATTCTAACATGTTCAAAGATTTAGCAAAGTATTTGTACTAATTATCCTAAAGTATTCTTTAGTAAAGATCTTCGTATGGCACGACTACCAAATACACCAAAACTAAAGATACCAGTGCAATAATACCAAAATATTTAAAAAGCATCTTGAACGCGTGAGTGACTTAAGGCTTATAAAAATTTGTTGACAGGACTCGTCTAACATAATATGATGGTATTTATGCGTGAGTGATTTTTTTCTGGCAAATATCTCTAATAACTTATTTCGGAGGATACCACAAACAGCCATTTTCGATTGAGCAATAAAGAAGAACTCGCTATTTATTAGCATGAGTGGTTTGTGTAGACATCTATTCAACCCCAGTATCACTAAACAAAGTATACATTTTATAAATCTACTGCATGCAAATTTTCAATTTGTATACTGATCGTAGAGTTTGTGGCGCTTCTAAGTTGAGTTACAAACACCAAAGGGCAATACTTGATAAAATATTAAATTAATGAAATGCGTGTCGGAAAACGTCTGTACAGGGAGGCAAAAAAATGCATCCAGTGATAACCACCATTTAGGTCAGGTGAGCGATATAGGTCAATCATGACCATCTTGCTATATTTCCTTCGTAGCTGCAACAATGATAAAGCATTTGCGCTATTCACTAAACGTTTGATGAAAGTACGTTTGAAACGAAACTAAAACTGCCGGGATAAATCAACGTTTCTACAGGATGTAATAACGCGGTTTGTGATTTGCTCTGTTGGGATTCTATAAAGTGAATTATTCAGCAGAAAGAAACCGTAAATAAGGGAGCGAAGCGAACAATCGCGGTTTT